>NC_084731.1:45180681-45290681 GCF_033978785.1 Entelurus aequoreus | reverse complement strand
ATACACACTTATAACCAAGCTTTATTTAAAACATTTCATAATATAAATAAATAGCCACACTATACTTAATTGGCAGAAGACATGTTATATAATAATATTGCTCTGGCTACTTAAGAGACATACTTTTTTGAGTGTTTGAATATGTTTCTCTTCTTCCATTTTAATTTGTAAAAGTCTTTGGGTCTTTTAATGATAATGAAAAAAACGTGTGTTAAGTGCTGTACGCCCGGTTTATATGACGTCACGCAAATTCACGTCTTGTTGTCATATTGCTTCCAGTATCAATCGATCTCTCTGTCTAGTAGAGCACCGCCTGTAAGTTTAATGTGAACAATTTAATATCTTAGTTGCTCAGACAGTAATGTAATTGTATAAGTTTAGATTAAGGAATGTTGTTTTTAAATAGCGAAAAAAGTTAGCTTAATTCTCCAATAAATTAGCAGTGCCACCGGTCCATCAGTGTTACCATGAAATACCGCATTAATTATGTATCAACGCAGACTAATCACCCAATTTATTTTGAATGAACATGCTCCTTAACATTTTTTGAATTGGGGGTTAAATCACCAAAATGATTCCCGAGCGCAGTCACCGCTGCTGCTCACTGCTCCCCTCACCTCCCAGGGGGTGGAACAAGGGGATGGGTCAAATGCAGAGGGTAATTTCACCACACCTAGTGTGGTACTTTAACTTTAACCCAGTGCTTCTTAATTATTTTCTGTTACACCCTCCCCAGGAAGAAGCAAACATTTTGCACCCCTCCACTCTCAGCTATAAAGGGTATCATTTGTCTATAAATAGTATCATTTGTCTAAACATTTGTTATAATTAAACCTCTGCACAACATTGTATCCTTGTAAACATAAAAAAAGAAGGAAAAAAAAGAAGGAAATAGAAAAAAATATATATATACTAGAATGACTATTATCAAAGTTATTGCGTTTGTAACAGAAAATATTTAAAGTACATCAATTTGCCTGAACTCCAAAACAATAATATTTATTTCAACTATAAAAAATGTTTTTGACCAACTTGAGCCATTTGATACTGAAAATTCAAATTAAATCAACTCAATAAATAACAATAAATTCAAATTAAACAGAAAACCTAACTCAGGAGCATAATATATACAACACTTTAACCTACAAAACCAAAATGAATAAAACAATTTGTGATTATTTATTAAATCAA
Source organism: Entelurus aequoreus (assembly GCF_033978785.1). NCBI lineage: Eukaryota > Metazoa > Chordata > Actinopteri > Syngnathiformes > Syngnathidae > Entelurus > Entelurus aequoreus. Next base: position 45,289,490 of record NC_084731.1, on the reverse strand, counting down.
AAAAGGTAGTTAAGAATAATGGCTAGATGAGCACATTTTATAGTGCACAGCTTTTCAAAGTGAGGTTTGAAGCATGATGCTGCATGATACTGATAAAGCATGTCCCCGGTGTCACACGCCCTTGGCACCGCAAATTTGAGAAGAACTGCGTTAACCACGTACGGAACTTGAGGTAATACTGTGAACAAGTTTTAAGCAAATAAATAATGTGAATTTAGGAAAAACCTTTTTTTTAAATGTCCATGCAAGACATTTTCACATTAAGTTTGTTTCAAAATTTTAAGCTATTTTTTTGAAGAAATTCAAATGCAAGCAAGTCATTTACTGTGATTAATCGTGATTCATTACAATCTGATTTTGAAAAGTAATCAAAAAAGGTTCAAGAGGAACACTGCTAGGGCCTCAAAAAAGTGAAAAGGTAAAAAAATGGGCCCTTTGGAATAGGGACACAAATTCAAACACCTCTACCAAGGTGAGAGGCATTATTTATGATCTAAAATAAACTTTCACGAGCTCCGAGGCAAGAAAGCAGCTCACCAGCCGATGATGTACACATAGCCACACAAGCAAGTTACCTCCCTCTGATCACGGCGCCGCTATAAATAGTGTATAAATCTGCATTAGCGCTTATAATAACAATATAAATAATACTTGGCTAATATTCAAGACACAAAATGTGTAAATGGAGTATTGTTGGCCCTTTTTGGATGTTTTTTAGAGGGATTCATGGGTAGAATAGAGGAGCTCCCATTGGCTCCATTGTAAGCAGACATGTATTTACATTTATTTACGAGTTAGAATGCATTTAAAACAGGGGTGTCAAACGTACAGCCCGCAGGCTGAACAGGTTTTATCCGGCCAGCGGGATGAGTTTGCTAAGTATAAAAATGAGCCAAAATTTTTTGAATGAAAGAAACTGTTGTTCTAAATGTGTCCACTAGATGTTGCAATAGCAATTCTTTGTATCTTTGTAGATTATGCTACAATGTAAAAAAAATAAACCACATGATGTTAGTGCACCAGTCGACATGCAAGTGTAAAAAAAAAAAACAACATTATGATTTGTACATTTTCAGAATGTGCTTGTTCTATTTTTAAACAAAGAAAACAATCTGAAGTTGTCTTTATTTTTAAGTTACCATGCCGTGATTTCACTAGTCCGATCTAAAATGAGTTTGACACCCCTGATTTAAAAAAATACATTTGTTGTTTTGTTTGTCATGATTGTGAATGATAGGCAAAATTCCAAAAAAGTGCTGTTCCTCTTTAAAGGCATACTTGTTCATAAGACTCTTGAAACTAACTAAATAAAATTTAGTTTCCCTTTCTGAACTAAATAACAGCACACAATTTAACCCAGTGCCGCTACAACCACACAATATACTGAGTGTAAAATTGAATTAATCTCACCTTTCCAAATCGGCGATTTTCTTGTCTTTGTCGTTTTTCTCGGTCTCCACTTCCCGCAGGATGTCCAGGAGCCTCTCCACCTCCATCTGAGCCTTGCTGGCCTCGTCCTTGTAGAAGCTCACCTCCTTCTCCAGCAGCTTCACCCGGTCCACGTAGTCCGGGTTCCCTCTGGGGCCCGACTGATGCTCCACCTCGTGGGCTTTCTGCATCCACACACACAAAACACACACAAAGACGGACTCAGTGTGACACAAAATGCATTTACGTTACTTATATGAGCTTGTCCGCTTGCTTTACTGCCATCCGCCTGAATGAAAGACAGACTAAATAAGACACGGGCATCATTAGTGACACACGCTCATTTGCTTTATCGCAGCAATCTAGCTCAATTTAACGTCCTTATGAGATTCACTTTTCACAAACCAACACATACATGGTATGAACAGTGCGTTTGTGTATTAACAAGCACACAAATGCAAACAAGGTCAATGCCGCATGACTGTCAACAACGTACACGAGTGCAGCCACACGTCAACACGTTGCAAAAAAACAGCCTCGGCCAAACCACTGCAGTGACGGCCGACCACACTCGGGACTTCAGCTAACCACACTGAGACAGTGGCGAAGCGCGGCGACACTGAGACAACATGCAAACCAGGTCCAACGCGTCATGCAAAGCCAACAATTTACACACGTCTTTGCACCGCATCTTCAATTAAGGGTGAACACGGAACTAAATTTTTCTACTCAACCACAGATTTGTTCATTTTAAATCTGCAAAACAATGTCAAACATTGTAACATACATAAATACATTAATGAATTTCACTTCCAACACGCTACCAATATTGGAGCCTTCAGTATTGCCCGATACCGACCTGCTACGATATCAGCAGGAATTATACACACACTTTTATTATTTTGTAATGTGTAATGTTGGAGATGTTTTATTTATAAAGAGAGAACAATGGTAGGTATGAAAAAACACAAACCTATTTATTATTAACTTTCTGGAATGGATTTATGCAGTTATTAGTGGCCATTAGGGTTGTCCCGATATTAATATTTTGAGTACCAAATTGTATTTTGATACTTTTCAATACTTTTCAAAATAAAGGGAACCACAAATTAAAATTAATTACTGGCTTTATTAAACAGAAAATCTTATGAAACATTAAACATATATTTCTTCTGTAGCGACTCCTCCCACCCCCACCAAGGACTCTTTTCACTGCTGGACTCAAGAAAGAGGTTCCGCAGCCTCCGTAGCAGAACCTCTAGGTTCTGTAACAGCTTCTTCCCTCAGGCCATAAGACTCTTGAACGCATCATAATAATCCCCTCAATTCCCACCAAAAACGGATTAACTCGCTGGAATATAAAGAAAATATAAAGACAATATAACATACATCCATAAATGTGGATGCATATGCAAAAGTGCAATGTATTTATCTGTACAGTAAGCTATTTATTTATATCTGCACATTATTGCTCTTTTATCCTGCACTAAAACGAGCTAATGCAACAAAATGTCGTTCTTATTTGTAATGTAAAGTTCAAATTTCAATGACAATAAAAGGAAGTCTAAAAAAATCATTGTAATCAAAGAACAATTTTGTCATTAAAGAACATAATGCACATACTAGACACTTGTCTTTAAGTCGTAAGTAAGCAAACAAAGGCTTCTAATTTGGCTGCTGACGTATGCAGTAACATATTGTGTCATTTTTGGTTGTATTATTTTGTCAAAATTATGAGGGACAAGCTGTAGAAAATTAATTAATAATCTACTTGTTCATTTACTGTTAATATCTGCGTACTTTCTGTTTTAAAATGTTCCATCTAGAATCTAGACTTCTGTTACATTTCAATAAGCACTTATTCTTCTGTATTTTGGATACTTTACATAAGTTTGGGTGATACTATCAATTTTGGTAACAATCCAATACCAAGTAGTTACAGGATCTTACATTGGTCATAAATAAAGTTCTCCTGTGTCCAGGAACATATTTCCTGAGTTTATAAACAATAAAGAAATGACAAAAGATTTTGTAATAATAAAAAATATCGATGTAATATGACTATATACAGCTCTTGTGCTTGGTATCATTACAGTTGATGTCTGTGTAGATCCACCCTATGGCATTTGTTTACATTCAGGAGTGCTTGCTTGCTGTTAGCGGTTAGCTATTGTATCTTCCTTCCTTGTGCTGAGAGGATCTGAAACGTTCTTTATCTGTAGCCATGGTAGCAAGGATTACTGATTTAGAAATAGCTAAAACACTGCCGGCTGTAGATGGATGTTAGCCGCTAGCTAGCTGGCTATGTTTTAAAGCACCCATCTCAGAGCGGCACTTCAGTGTTTAAAGCTTCACCTTTTTCATTAGTTTTTAAGCCTAAATGCGTCCATTCTACCTCTTATGTCTGCACACTGTGTCAGCTTGTAAGTACACCGTGCATGTGCATTGCCTAACATGCGGCTTGGCTCGTTTTACCAGCAATGACACGACGTGATGACGTCCGGTAAAAAAAGTACTGGTATTTTTTAGAAGCAGTACAGTACCATTTATAATTATTTAGTACCGTGGTACTTTATTAGTACCGGTATACTGTACAACCCTAATGGCCACGATAAATCAATAAGTAAAGCTCATGATGCACTAAGAATGATGCGGACACGTTTGTTACTGGTTTTAATACTGAGACTTTGTATGTGTAAGTAATATGCAACTATAACTGTTTGATACTTGTTTTTAATTGTACCATGTTTACAGTACCTTTTATAAATGACCTTGTGTGCTTATTGAAGGACATTTACATGTTAACTGTCTGTCTTGCTTTGCACAAGTAAACACGTTGCCGGACTGCTTGTATCGGAGATTTTAGATGCAAACCGATATAACCAGATTTTTTTGCTGAAATCGGACCGATATACTGTATATCAATATCAGATCGGGAAACCCTAGCTTAAAGCAAGTTAGCAAACAACACAGGAGTCATCATACTAGTTTGAAGGAACGGTGATCAATGAATCTGAGTCATCAAACAACTTTCGCACATACTTATTAATGTAAGCTTAAAAGAAAATAATTTTCCCTTGAAAAATATCTAATAAAAAGGCATTCCTTTTGTAGTCAGGATTGTCTTATAATCGGGTCAATAAAGTGCATAAAACAACACTAAAACCGCCTGTTGTCAGTTTCATGTACGCATGTCCAATACATCGCTTTTATATAAACAGGGAAATAATATTCTATTGTAGAATATAGATCAGATTTAGCAGAAATGTGACAAGCACAAACACTTGCTGCCCAATGTGAAGCTCCTTGTACACCAGTACAGTGCATGGTCAACATGCATCGGGGACAGGGACAGTGGGGAGGAGTAGAGGGGTGGGGGGCAGAAGCAGAGCCTCATGTGCTGAAGGGCGCCATGTGTCGTCTCCCAAAGTCCTCATGCGTTCCGTGTTGTGGCTCAAAAAGGGAGGAACTTACAGGATTGTTCACGTGACTGAAAAGCTGCTCAGCTTGCTACGTTGCGACAGGAGGGAGCGGGTCAGCGGAGGGTTGAGGAGAGGACGTGTTAGGAATCAGTGTGAGGCAAGAGACAACAGCAGGACTTTGTTATACATGGTTACACTTGAGCACAGCACAGACACACGCAGAGGACCAGATGAGGCGGTAAGGATGTGCGCTACAATCGTTTTGCTGCCGTTTACAGGAGCATCATGGTCACAGGTAACATCGAGTTCTGTCCATGAAAGGTCACTAAATATCGACATATTTTGCTAAAGATCCCACAATAGTGAATTGGACATGTGTTAGCAATGATGCTGTCATTTCGACAGTTTAAAAGTACTTTTAGTAAGTTTTGTATGTCTGTAGCTTCAATGCTTATAAAGTGCTGTCATAGACTTGTACCCGTTTTTTATATATACAGTACACTCACTGGAACTCTGCATACATCATACAACAACGCAATAATAAGGACAGGAGGATGCAAATGTTGGCAACACTAGCATAGCTATGAGAGCTTAAGTCAGGGGTGTTAAACGCGCGGCCCGAGGGCAGGATCAGGCTTGCGAACAGGTTTTATCCGGCCCGCAGGATCAGTTTCTTAAGTAAAAAAATGTAACAGAAATTTTTGAATGAAAGAAACAGCTGTTCTAAATGTGTCCACTGGATGTCACAATAGCAATTCTTTGTATCTTTGTAGACGATGCTACATATCTACAAAATAAATGTTAGTACATCAGTCGAGGGAAATGATCAAACTACATAAATAACATCCTATAATTTGATTTTAATATTTTTTTATCTTTATAGATTGAAAATTAACACCAATGAGTTGACTGATGAACACTATCACATAATTTATTCAGAAAGTATAAATAACGACAAATAAAGGTAGAATACTATTAACCGCAACATGTAAGTGTAAAAAAAACCCAACAACATTAGGATTTGTATATTTTCAGAATGTGTTTGTTCTATTTTTAAACAAAGAAAACAATCTGAAGTTGTCTTTGCTTTTAAGTTATCGTGCCATGATTTTACCAGTCCGGCCCATTTGGGAGTAGATTTTTCTCCATGTGGCCCCTGATCTAAAATGAGTTTGACACCCTTGGCTTAAGTGCTATCATTAAACCTACATTTTGACCATGACATTGTGCGAGATTAGTTTTTTGCTGACGAAAAACACAAGGAGTCAAAACTTACAGGTGCCACATTGGTAGAGCTTTTTTAAAGATGTGTAGCAAAGCCTGCAATTTTATAAAGTGTACTTTATCCATTCACTGTAACTCTGCACTTGTCCAACGTAATAATATATCACATACACCAAAGTAATATAAAGGACAGAAGGATGCTAACGTTGGCAAGACTAGCATAGCTATATTAGCTAAAGTACTATCATTACACTCACATTATAACAGCGGCATCGTACTATGTCAGCTTTTTTGCTAAAGAAAAAAAAAAGATCCAACTTACAGCTCTCATATTGGTGGAGCTGTATTTTAAGATGTTTAGTGAAGCCTACTTTTTTTTTACAAAGTGTCTTTTCCACTTTTTACTTCCAGACTGAAACTCTGTACTTGTTCAGTGTAATAATGGATAATAAGAGTGGGACAGGAGGACAGAAATGTTAGCAACACTAGCATAGCTATGCACTAACATTACATTAGTATTTTAAACAGAGACATTGTGCCAGGTTAGCTTTTTCAATTAAGAAAAACAAAATTATCAAAACTTACAGTTCCCATGTTGATAGAGCTGTACTTTAAGATGTGTAGCCTGCTTTTTTACAAAGTGTACTTTATTCACTTTTTACATACACACTAACTATGCATTTATCTAACGTAATCGATGCCATATATCACATACAACAATGTAACATTAAGGACAGAAGGATGCTAACGTTGGCCATACAAACATAGCTATGCTAGCTTCAGTGCTAACATTACACTCAAGTTTTAACAGCAACGTAATGCTCAATTAGCCTATTCCCCGGAGATTAAAGCAATGATCAAACGTGCAACTTTCACGTATGTAGCTGACTGACAGATACTTGGCAGAGATTTATTTTAGAATGTGTAGAGAAGCCTGTTTTTTTTTTTTTTGTATTGTTTTTCTTCCAAAGAGGACATCTATAAAGTGATAGGGATATATACAAGTGGCAGGCTCATCTAAGTTTTTGCTTCATGACATCATAAACATAATCTAAAAGGTAAATTTTGCATAATATCTATCCCATCCATTTTGTATCGCTTATTCCTCTTGAGGTAGTGGGGAGCTGGAGCTATTAAGGGACCCTTAATATGACAGATTATATTGAACAATATGGAGAAAGCACACCCTTATTGCAACAATCTATAGCAGTGGTCCCCAACCTTTTTCTAGCTGCGGACCGCTCAACGCTTGACATTTTGTCCCACGGATCGAGGCGGTGGGGGACGGGACGGGGGGGACGGGACGGGTGTGTGTGTGTGTGTTGGTATTTAAAAAAAATATATTTTGTCATAAAGAAATACAATCATGTGTGCTTACGGACTGTATCCATGCAGACTGTATTGATCTATATTGATATATAATGTAGGAACCAGAAATATTAATAACAGAAAGAAACAACCCTTTTGTGCGAATGAGTGTAAATGGGGGAGGGAGGTTTTTTGGGTTGGTGCACTAATTGTAAGTGTATCTTGTGTTTTTTATGTTGATTTAATAAAAAATAAAAAATATATATTTTTTAATTAAATTAAATTAAATTTTTTTATTTCTTGTGCGGCCCCGGTACCAATCGATCCACGGACCGGTACCGGGCCGCGGCCCGGTGGTTGGGGACCACTGATCTATAGGATCCAGGTAACTTACAGAAAAATCTAGAACACAGGTGTCAAACTCCTGGCTGGATGATATAAAAATCAACATCTACAGCCGTCCCTCTTAAAACACCCCTGATCTAGAACATTCTATCAACTTTAAGACCATGAATCTGTTTGTACAAAGAACTTCTTGTCACTTTTCTTTGTTAACAGCGAGGCTAAAGACTAAATTGTATGTTCTGATGCTGACATGACCAAAAGTGAATATTATCAGGTGGTCATGTCTCAGTCAATTATCAGGTGGTCATGTCTCTGTCAAATAAAACTTTATACCTAAATATGTCTGAATAGAAGATACTGAACATGTATTGAATATTGTACCACTTACCTTCTGTAACTGCGTCTCCAACTTACTGCACTCTTCCTTTTTCTGCTCAATGGCGATCTCAAGTGACTTGAGCTTGGAGTCCTTTTTGAGGCCAGAGGACGCCAAAGAAGACGCATGCTCCTTGAGATCGATGAGGCTGGACTGAAGCGTAGACACAAGAGAAGTATTGAACAGTACATTCTTAAAGACACAAGGTGTCAAACGCATGTTGATCACGCACCTCTTTTTCTGTTAATTCTATCTGCAGGCTGTTGACTTTCTCTTTGAGGTCCTTGTTCTCCTTCTTGTAGGCGTCCACTTCCTCCAGACGTTCTCGGTCTTCCCTCTCCCTCTGGTCCTTCAGACGCTCGATGATTCGCTCCTGACAGGACGCACAGTAAAAACACTTGAATGAAGCCAACAATATGAGCGCCGGTTACTAGGCCTTACCTTCTCGGACAGCGCCTCCTCCAGGGTGGCCAGGGCAGTGTCGGTGTTGGTGGAGTCGGTCTGCAGAGACTTGACGCGGTCCTTCAAGTTGCTCAGCTGCTTGTCTTTGTCCCTCAGTTGCTCCTGCAAGTTCTCAATCTGAGGAGGAGGAGACCAGCGCCTTCATGTAACAAACTTGCATACGCCGTCTTTTACGGCAACGATGAGATGTATAAAAACTGATGTTGAAGTGGAAATGTGTGCTGCCTCACAACAACTCCATGGCTAACGTACGCATATTTTGACAGGCTGTGAATACTTGAGCGACACACAGAGGGGATGCTGGATAATAGTTAACATAAAAATGGGCAAACTTTTAATTCTCAGACTCTGGAATGCCCTCCAGGTAACAATTAGAAATGCTACCTCAGTAGAAGTATTTAAGTTCCATCTTAAAACTCATTTGTATACGCTAGCTTTTAAATAGACCACCCTTTTAGACCAGTTGATCTGCCGTCTCTTTTCTGCTCTTCCCCCCTCTCCTGCGTGGAGAGGTTATTAGGTGACCACAGATGACGCGCTAGCTGTTCAAAGTAGGGACCAGGGGTGGACCACTCATCTGTGCATCAGTTGGGGATGTCTCTGCGCTGCTGACTTGTCTCCACTCAAGATGATCCCCTGCCCGGGGGGGAGGGGTCCCCATATCTGCGGTCGCCTCCAAGGTTTCTCATTGTATCCCATTGGGTTGAGTTTTTTCTTGCCCTGATGTGGGATCTAAATCGAGGATGTCATTGTGGCTTGTGCAGCCCTTTGAGACACTTGTGATTAAGGGCTATATAAATAAACTTTGATTGATTGATTGAGACTGATTGATGATCCCCCAAGATTTAGGCTCAGCAACATTTGTTTTCAACAATGTAAAACAGTTTGAGTCAAGGACACAAAATTTACTTTTGGGGGTCTGGCTACTGTATAAACACATTTTGGTATAAGTTCACATTGGGGTGATCAGTCACCCACCTCTTCTAAAGTGTTACATATCATTGTAGCGACGGGGTAGAGCACTAATTTCCCCGAGTCAGTTTTGACAATGCACATCTATCTTCGTCTGCACCTTCTTCCTGACACGACCATTCAGTTCCAGTCAGTTCTCGGAGACACGCAAGATCAAGCTGACTGTCGCTCTGCCGTTTGCTTCAAACACGAGAAAGAAGCACATCCGACTTGTGATTGGTCAGACCGTAGCGAGCTCAAGCCAGCGGTGTGCCATTAAGGCCAACAAGGCCTTCTCTGCTGGCCTAACATAACCAGAAATCATGATCATAATTAAAGATAAAAGTAACTTTTCAATCAATCAATCAATCAATCAAAGTTTACTTATATAGCCCTAAATCACGGGTGTCTCAAAGGGCTGCACAAACCACAACGACATCCAACGACAGGCCTTTTAATTTTACTTTCCCTATATATTTAAAAGTATTCATTTTCTCTTCATGTCATATTATGCTCCTTCCAGTGCTGTTGTTTTGAGGTTAGAGGTTGTATCCAATCAGAATTCAGCTAGCTTATGTTGCCATGCTGTATGAAATCTGCCGTGAGCCTTCAGAATCAACAATGCAGGCGTCTGTGAACTGTTAGTGAACGGACACAGTTGATAGACAATTGCGATAGCCAATCAGATCCCGAGTTGTTGTCATTCAGGCCTTCTAGCTGGCCTAAGGTTGAACGTGACATTTACGTGTCCTGTGATTGGATACTCATCAGGACCGTAAGCGGATGAATTTGAGAACACACACAGTTGATGAACAGTTGAAATAGCCAATCAGATCACAAGTTGTTGACAGCAGCCTCTCTAGGTAGCCTGATGTTAATGAGACTGTGATTGGATACTCACTTGTAATTCCAAAGTGAGTATCCATTCACAAGTTGCAATTTAGCAGGAAGCGGGAAGTGTTGACCCACAAAGAAGAACAAAATGTCGGCAGATATATATTTGCAAGGATATTTTTAAGAAGGATATTTTGAGAGAGACTACATCTTGTGAGACGATGTCGGTGATGAAATAGGAAAATGCCCGCCATTTCCACTCGAATCAACCAACTACGAGCGGTACCACTGACTTATACGGCGTCGAATGGGTGCTACAAATTGTGAGTTCAAATATTTTTTTTCATAATTTTTTCTCGTTTAATATGTTTTTTGCAATTTAAATTTTGACAGTGCCACATGAGATATGTTTTAATTGCTGATGCGGGTTTATTGATTTTTAATTGCGCCAGATAACCTGTTTTGTATACTTTTGATGTGATTCAATGCCCAGTAATATGTAAATTTGTTCCTGTATAGTATTTCTCCAGCGATGGTCATGTGGGGACATAAATTATGGTATTTTGAGAGGTAATCATTGAAGTCAGACATCACTGAAGGCCTAGGTGGGAAACGCACGGCCCTCCACTGACTAAAGCACAGGGCTACTTTTAATATGAGGGGGCGTGGTCTGGACGGGCCAAGCCACGCACACGTCTGCGGCGGATTTCAAGTAGATTACAATTCAACAAAGAAATGTGCTTGGATTTATGAGTGCGAACACTTTAATACATCTGAATTTCTACTTGCGTACGCCATTTTCTATATTTGTTCGTACTTCCATTTTTAGTAGGAAAGCCACGCAACTCTCTTTACATGGATGGTGGCGGAGCAGAAGCAAATATATTTTTGATTAAACAGTTGCTTCCGCAGGTTTGTGGATTTTTGGTCCAAAGGGGAGAGGTCTCACTCTGAGTTGTCTTTGCAGAACTGTTTTACTCCACAACACAAACACGGAAAGTCAACAAAATCGCCTCATTCTTCGTTAATAATTCATGCATATCCAATTGTGCATCAAAGACTATAATTGCTCCTTTTTGTGATGTTTACCTTCTTCTGCAGGACATTGATTTTCCTTTCTTTGACCTCCAGCATGTCCTTCATGTCCCTGATTTCTCCAGCGAGTGTGCCTTTCTCCTCCGTCAGGTCCTGCAGCTGCTTGGTTTTCTTGTTGAGGAAGGACTCCTTCTCCTCCAGACGCAGACGCAGAGCATCTACCTGAAGCATGGCGGAGGCAAAGAATACTTCAAAGAATGTGCTGGCATCTCGCTTCAAATACAGCTTTCCTTCGCCACTTCACAGTTTACTTACTAGAGTCTCAGGGCATCGCAGATTTAAAAATTTAAAATGTGTGTTTTTTAGAAACTTTTTGATATTACCAGCTGTCTACTGAGTAGTGAAGCTGCTTTCTCATGTGACATTGTACACGGCACACCATTGGCCAATGGCAAACCAATCACACTGAGTTCTCTGTTTTGGCAGCTGGTTGAGCCTTCTCTTTGCTTCAGTTCCATTTACTGTAGCTCTGCTTGTGTGTTTAACATTTGTATTAATTTGAAGGCCCACGATAATGTCCAAACATTCCACGCCTTGTAAGGCTTCTGGCACAGAACCTAAGCCCCAGACAAAGCTGGTTACTACGGGAGAAAAGGTGAACCTCCTCATTGCTATGCTAAAAGAAGGTAGATTAGCTACGTGCTGCCATTTCAAGATTAATCCTCAATTCACTAATAAAGAATATAAGGATAACTGTAACAGTGTCTATCAAAAATACTGTGGCAACAACTTTCACTAACTTTGTTCCTCACTCGGAAGAAGACACGAGCGTCACTGTCATCATGATGCAGCTAATTCTTTAGCGTCATTTGTGTGTAACAATATTATATGTTACAATTACGTACGAGTGTAGCCGGTGTTTAAGAGCGTAGTTAAGGGCCTGATCTACTAAGATCCAAATAATAAAACTATAAAATATTATATACTATAAAATATAATTGCATGTGATCTACTAATACTGTGTGTACAATTGAAAAGTGGTGAAGACAGCCTTATTTAAATTAGGTAGCTGCATTGTTTGCCTTCTATGTTAATGGTAATATGCTCTCCAACTTGTGTGCTATGTTGTTGAACTAGCAGAACACATCTATAATCTGTAACACTTTTTCTGCAATATAGAATCGCAAATCTATAAACAACAGAAAGCATTTTTAGCGCACTGATACACTGCAGGGAGACGCATTAATGCGTCTGGAATGATCCAAACGCAAGGAAACGCTTATTGAAAGACGTCCCACTGGGGTGAGTTTTTCCTTGCCCGTATGCGGGCTCTGTACCGAGGATGTCGTTGTGGCTTGTGCAGCCCTTTGAGACACTTGTGATTTAGGACTATATAAATAAACATTGATTGATTGAAAGACGTCTTTCTATATAATATATTTTCTAAATGAAATAAAGAATGCCATTTAAAAGAAAAAAACGCCAGCAGACACAAAACACATGAAATAAATTTGTTTTAATCAGCCACATAAATCATCCAGCAGCTATAAAAGTATATTGCAGGTTAGACAATGTCTAATATCTTTTATTTCTGACAGTCCAAATATGTTGACAAAGATCGTAGGACATAGAATTATATGTCCATCGTCTGTCTTTGCAGCACGATCACCTCTTTTCTCACAGCCATGTGCGTAACTGTGTCAGTCTGCACATACTTTTTAGACGTGCTAAATTAAGATGTAAAATACCGCCTACAGAAAAGTGATCAGCCTTGATAGGACACTTTGAGCGTGCTGAATAATTACATTTGCAGCTTCTCATCCCAGTACTGTGGGCTTTCTGATGATCAGCATATAATCGGCATATTCATGAAGACAGACACGCTAAATGGATTCTGCTCCTTGATCTGCTCACTTAAGAGACACAATCCTCTGCTTACAAGTTTAGTTGATCAGTTTTGCATGTGCTATCAAGTTTGCACATGTTTTAGTACACACAAACTTTAGCAGATCAGGCCCTAAGTGTTTATGAGTGTGTGTGAAAGGTTAGTAACAGCGTGTGGAAGGTTTATAACGATCTAAAACAATGTTTATTAACCATGGGGGCAGAGACTATTAATGGAGCCTGAGCGCCAAAAAATACCTATTTCTCATCACTGGTCCGTGTGGGCCACGACGGTACTCAGTATTACACTTTTCCATCACTTGTTGCAGCAATGACAATCGCAAAGCAACAGCTAAAGTCATAGAGAAGGTTCTTAAACGCAAAAATTATGACTAAAGATTTTATTTGCACTTCAGTTTTATTGACAGTTTAGTTAAACATAATTATCAGAAATTTGTTTATTTATTTTGCACATCAATGTAAATGTGTTTTCCTCACTTATTCATGAGTCCCTTCTTATGCAGTATATTTGGTTAGTATTTATTTTTATAATTAGCTTGACCTAAGCCTAAGGTTTATTTGATAATCATTTTTATGATTAACACATGGTTTCATATCATTTGGCAAGGTTGTAAACTGTAAGTAGGTGAGACATAAATATTGAATATGATTTAAAAAAAAAGAGTAAATGTACTAATTCAGTGTTATTATTTGAGCGGGCCTACGGCCCCTCTGCAGTGGAAAAGTTGGGCCCCAAGATCAAAAAGGTTGAGAACCCATCCATCCATCCATTTTCTACCGCTTGTCCCTTTCGGGGTCGCAGGGGGTGCTGGAGCCTATCTCAGCTGCATTCGGGCGGAAGGCGGGGTACACCCTGGACCCCTGACCTAAAATACATACAACATTCATACAAATCAATAAATAAATAGCGTCCTTGCTTCATGAAAATTCACCTACTACGGGGGTTTTGGAACGTAACTCAAGCGATCATCGAGGAAACGCTGTAATGTGCCGTTAAGGCAAATCAAAGTTTGTTTTTCACGATTGGTTGTGTGTTTTTGGGTGTGCGGGGGCTCAGGACGGATGAATGGAATTGTATTTTATTTGAATGGGAATATTAATTTTGGATAATAACAGTATTTTAAGCTATGAGCTTTGTCACAGAATGAATCAACTTGTATATCACGGCAACATTGTATTATATACCTCATATTCTAAGCCTCAGACCTAATGCAGGCTTACAATATTTATTTTTGCTCCATTTGAATGTAGAGGTGTTTGCTGTGTTGATCTACTTTAGCTGCAGGATTCAAGTTACCTCTGTTTGCAGGATGGCCGCACGTTGCTCTTTGGCAGTGAGAGACTCTTTGAGGACCTCGATGTGCTGTTTGCAGTCCGAGTTCTGGTTGTTGAGGGTCTCTAGTTTGGTCTGCAGAGCCAGCAGCTCTGACTCCTTCTTGGACAACTCCTGCTTGAGCTGATCAATCTGCACACACACACACACACACACACACACACACACACACACACACACACACACACACACACACACACACACACACACACACACGCACGCACGCATACACGCACACACAGACAAAATCACAATGACGAGTACAGCTTTAGCACTGTTTGCATCAACGTTTCTCTCATTAAAAATGCATTTGGGACTGACTCCCCTCCTGTGCATTCATCATTTATTATACATCAATCGTATTCACGATGGATGAAAAGACGTCTAAAAATAGCGCAACAAAGCTGAGGGCTGGCCTGGCCGACCAACACGAGGATCAGTGAGTAAACAGAAAGTCAAAGCTCAGGAGAGACGGAGGACGATGGGTCCTCAGAGAGAGACATGCACAAGCTAGCATGATGGCAGGTTTAAGGCTTCATATGCTGGAGAGTTGACAGCGTTATTTGTGACAGATATAGACAACATTTTTAATGATACATGTATTCGAAATTAGATTTTTCAGGTATGGTACAGAGGCGTACTGAGTTCCTGCATGAAACTACCTGGTTAACTTTATATGCTTAATTGTGTTTCATTGTATCCATTAAACCATATTGTACTACCCCAAAGTATGTGAAACTATCAATTTCTACCCAGAGATGGAGGAAACAAAGACACGACAACCGAAGACGGTCTCTTTTCCTTTTAACCCTTTGTGTGTATTATGATTAATACTTCATCTAAACGGGAATATATGGACATCACATCAGTCGGCATCCCAGTGAGAGCAGACATTGTACAGTAAGTGATTGTTTTATTATGTTTGTAGTTTGGATTTCTTGTTTAGCACTTAACAATAGTGCTACATGATGTTATGATGTTTCACTAAAGCTGGATCTGTATAGCACCCAGTGTCTAAAAAAAGCTCACCCTCCTTATATTTAGGGTAAAAAATATAAGGTCCTGGATCACCATTTTTACCAAAGTAATCGTTGTTGGCTCTCACAAAGTCTGCATGATTCGCATTGTTGTTGTTGGGAAGGGGATCTGTGGTTCCCACATCTACATCACAGATCACGTAACTGGCTTGATCATTATCTCACAAAATGGCTCGGGAATCACACAAATACATATGATAATAGCTTCAATATAGAGGCAACTAGTTTTTCCACTATACTGGTACTTTAAGAGCTGCACTTGGACAATTAGTTGACGGCCCACAGCTTTTAGCTCTTGTCTAGCACTGTCTGACTTAACTCTCAATTAGCGGAGATTGGTGGTTGCTGATTCAAGGAGTGTGCATGACTGAAGCCTTTTAAAGAAATCACATAGTTTTTTTAATTAATATTAATATTGTAATTATTAGACTGATCATATTGTTTTGTTCTGCTTTAAAGAAATGAGAGGAAGAAAGGTATTTCTGTCATTCTTTAAGGGAGGTTCAGAGGGGACAGTTGATGAGAGACATTTGCTACAGAAATGAATGAAGACAAAAAAACTTGAAATAATAAGTGCGATCAATTTTGCCGTGAGGTGATAAATGTTAGTTGTTCTGCTAGCCTCACTGGTAAGAGAAATGGAGCCAACTCGCCCCGGCTGTGGACAGGAAGTGAGGCAAAAGTGTTGGCTGTCTAATAATGACAAGCCAGTGTGAATTCTTGAGTAAAATGACAGCATTTGTTTGTGATTCAGATTGTTAAGTAACATAAAAAAACTAAAAAATCTTATTATATAAAAATCAGATCGCATGAGATTTAGGGGTGTACCGATCCAATACAGCATTGATGTTATATCAGCATATTGGATCACATCAGCTTGTATCTAAAATCTTCGACACAATCAGTCCTGCAACACTTTTACTTGTGCGGCAGTGGACAGCACACAATGTTGGTCTTTCATTCTATTTTAGTCAAGTCATTTACAAAAGGTAAATATAGTCGCAGCTACACAACAGCTAAGTACACAATAGCACACAAGGTTGACACACGTAATAAGCATCCGTCATTGAACAATATTGCAGTGTAAAACAGTACATTTGTCAATATTAAAAGTATCAGATAATTATAGTTGCATATTACTTACTGGGGGTGTAACGATTAATCGATAAATCAATATATCGAATTATATTCCAAAGATTCAACTACTTCAATCTGTGCTCGGCATGTTGGCCTTCCGAAAGATAGGTATCAATCCAACAGTGTTTTAAAAGGCAATATACTGATTATATTGATCCTTAAAAAAATAATACACTGGATTTAAGATCGGCACACTTTATATGAAGAAGAGCACTTTTAATGATAAGGACGTTAAACGTTACTCAAGTCTATCTCTACGACGCCATCAGTCATCAAAACAAGAATGGCATTGTGATATTGTCTTGTGCAAACGCTACAAGACAATATCACAATGCAACAACACAACAACTTTCAGCTACAGCACGATTGCAAAGACCAAGGACACAACACAATAATATAAAGCCGCAACACAACTTAAAGCCACACAGGACACGACGGACACAACGGCAGTGACAGCAGAGCAAGTTTCGTCGACGGACCAAGCGGCTGAGGCGGAAGGTTAAAAACGGTGTAATGAACATAGTCTATTAGTATGATTGAAAAAGTAAAAAAAGTTATTTATGACTGAAAAATTAGTCAGATTTTACTTACTTTTCCAACTTCGTTCATTGCGCTGTTTTCAACTTTCTGCCTCAGCCATTGTGGTCCGTTGCCAAAACTTATCCGATGTCACTTCTGTTGCGTCTTTAACTTGTCGTGTTTTGGCTTATACTTGTGTTGAGACGTTTGTGTTTGTTGTGGGTTTTGCAATCGTGAAATAACTGAAAGTTGTTGTGTTAATTCGTTTGCATTTGTCGTGACTTTTCTCGGCCACCGTAGCTGTTTATTAAAGTGGGAGTAGTAGCAGGTTAAACCACTGCTCATTTAACCTGAAAATATTTGGTGGCACTTAATATCTCAGGTAAACCTATTGTTAATTCAACCTGAAGAGATATTGGTTGCACTTTTTTTTTTATATTAATGCTGTATTACTTACAGTATTTGTTGAAATACAACAGCAAAAGTAGCTTTATGAATTAACTTATGAATTGTTGTGGCATTAGGTGTCACCAAAAATAATTAGCACTCCACTTTAATTTAAAGACAGCATAAGTCCATTGCGGAAGGTTAATAATAAATAGGTCTGTGTTTTCATACCTACCATTGTTCTCCGTTTGACTAATGTATCTTCATCACATTTTTTGTAACATTCTACACTACAAAATACTACGAGTAAAAAACGTGTGCTGATATCATACTGGATCAATATTGCTATTGGCCAATACTCCAAGATCCATTATGGGTATTGTACCAGGAAGGGAAAAGTTGTATTGTGACACCACTAATTACTTTTTTTTTTTTTTATGTATTCACACTGTTTGTACTTTTATTTGTGTTTTCAATTTTTTTATTTGAGAATGTCATTTATTTGAGAATTACCTGAAAGGAGTTTGCAATTTTTTTACATTTCATTTTGAGAAATAATAAAACTGTTCACACAAAAGCTATGCAGCTTTGCATTTTGTTCTTTTTCTGTATCCAAAATGAAGTGAAACTTAAAGGCCTACTGAAATGAAATTTTACTTGATCATTTCGCGATATTGCCATATTTTTGCTGAAAGGATTTAGTAGAGAACATTGACGATAAAGTTCGCAACTTTTGGTCGCTGATAAAAAAGCCTTGCCTGTACCGGAAGTAGCGTGACGTCACAGGTTGAAGGGCTCCTCACATTTGCACATTGTTTACACCAGGAGCGAGAGCGATTCGGACCAAGAAAGCGACGATTACCCTATTAATTTGAGCCAGGATGAAAGATTTGTGGATGAGGAAAGTGAGAGTGAAGGATTAGAGTGCAGTGCAGGATGTATCTTTTTTCGCTCTGACCGTAACTTAGGTACAAGGGCTCATTGGATTCCACACTCTCTCCTTTTTCTATTGTGGATCACGGATTTGTATTTTAAACCACCTCGGATACTATATCCTCTTAAAAATGAGAGTCGAGAACGCGAAATGGACATTCACAGTGACTTATATCTCCACGACAATACATCGGCGAAGCACTTTAGCTACGGAGCTAACGTGATAGCATCGTGCTTAACTGCAGATAGAAACAGAAGAAATAAGCCCCTGACTGGAAGGATAGACAGAAGATCAACAATACTACCAAACCCTGGACCTGTAACCACACGGTTAATGCTGTGCCGCCTGGCGAAGCCTAGCAATGCTGTTGCTAACGACGCCATTGAAGCTAACTTAGCTACGGGACCTCGACAGGGCAATGCTAAAAACATTAGCTCTCCACCTACGCCAGCCCTCATCTGCTCATCAACACCCGTGCTCACCTGCGTTCCAGCGATCGACGGCGCGACGAAGGACTTCACCACGATGATCGGTGCGGTCGGCGGCCCGGAGATGGAGGAAGTCAACCCAGACAGGTGAGGACAGCGGCACGGCGGCGGACGGCGTTGTAGCTTTCGACGACACCCCGGCCTCATTCAGAGTCGGCAAGAAATATATATTTCCCCAAAGTTAAGGAAGTGACATGCACATAGCGGCACGCACGTACGGGCAAGTGATCAAATGTTTGGAAGCCAAAGCTGTACTCACGGTAGCGCGTCTGCTATCCAACTCAAAGTCCTTTTGGTTGTGTTGCTGTAGCCAGCCGCTAATACACCGATCCCACCTACAGCTTTCTTCTTTGCAGTCTCCATTGTTAATTGAACAAATTGCAAAAGATTCACCAACACAGATGTCCAGAATACTGTGGAATTATATGGTGAAAACAGACGACTTAAACTGGCCACCGTGCTATTCCAAAATGTCTGCTTCAACCCGTGACGTCACGCGCAAACGTCATCATACCGAGACTTTTTCAGCCGGAAGTTTCCCGGGAAATTTAAAATTGCACTTTATAAGTTAACCCGGCCGTATTGGCATGTGTTGCAATGTTAAGATTTCATCATTGATATATAAACTATCAGACTGCGTGGTCGGTAGTAGTGGGTTTCAGTAGGCCTTTAAAAATTGAGGTATGTACAGTACAAGCCTGACTGGTTTGTATTCTTCAGCTTTGTACTCAACCCAGCAGACAAGCATTGCTGCGATAAATGCCGACTAGACACTTTGCTGATGATGCTATATGCTAATCCCTCATTGGTTATTCTCCTCTCTGCATGGCGGGACGCCTACCTTGGTCTTCATAAACTTGGAGTGGTTCTTGTAGACCTCCATTTGCTTGATCTCCTCCTCACGGTCCTCTGTGTTCAGCAAGCCGTTGGCCTTCAACATTTGGATCTCATCCTCCAGGTCTCGAATGTTGCGCTCCAGCGAGGCAATCTTGGTGTCCTGCATGCAAACAAGAGGAGACGCACGTCAGCCTACAGACCGCCGTTGCTCGCAGAACAGTGAACTCGGGTCCAGAAAGACACAAAAAAGGAGGTAGATGATGACAAGGAAAGGCAACCAGGCTACTGCCGCTCAGAGGAATAATCACCATTTGGAAACCTCAGAAGAGATCAGCCTGGACTGGAAAGAAACGTGCAGTAGAAAAAGGCAGACAAGTACGATTTTGCTGCTTGCATCCAAACAGCACCCGTGAAGTCTCAGAACTGTGACTGCGAGTGCAGCTTTCGCTACACTGCTTTTGAAATAAATAATACAATGTCTTTAGCGTTAGCTATGCTCTGATGCTCCTCTCACGCAACCTTCCTCCCTTTTTTTTGTAGTTTTTTCCCTCCTCATGGCTTTGAACTTCTGAACTTGTTGGAAGGAGTAATTCTTCATCATGAATCCTCAATGGAGCATCGGTGAGACCTTGTAACTGCACCTCGCATGAGCATCCATCAAGTGATATCGCATGCAGGAAAGACATAATACCTTAAAAAGAGGGAGGTGTTATCCCGTCCACATGTCATCGCTGGTGCATCCACTAAATGTTCTTCGTGTCGCTCTTCTGCTTGCATACTGGCCTCTCGCCGTCATAAACAACCACGCCTGTTTCCATGGCAGCGGCGGCAGGCAGGCTCTACACTGTGCACTCTCTCGACGAGGCAACGAGGAGGAGGGAGGATTACAGGAGAGAGGAGCGATGCGGGGGTCTTCCTGCACACAGCACGAGGAGGCGGGACTTCCCCTAATCGAAAAGGATCCCGGAGCTCGCGCGCCACGTGACGACTGTCGGGGGAGGAGGGGGGCGTCCGTCCGAGCGAAAGCGGGCCGTATCTGCTTAGCGATGATGTCATGATTTATTTTGAGGAAGTGATGTCAGGCCTCTGCAGTGAGGCTGCTGGTGTCTACTGAGATTTGCTGACTGGATTGGCCCAAATGTCTCCACAGTCAGACCGAGTCTTCAAATTAGAGAGGAGCATTTTGCTCTCGACCTGTTTGACTTTTTTCTAATTCATAGTTGATGCACACACAATGAATTTGTGGGTACGTCTCTCTCATGGTGACATAGTTTAACTGCCTTTGTGAATCCTTCTCAAGTTTTGTCAATTTTAGTCCCATTCAGCTGTGATAACCAAAACAACAATTACACATATTACAGCTTGCTCGTGATGATGATTGCATTTTATGATTGCACACTGCAATGAGCTGAAAATGAAAAGGTGTTAATGAATCTCCATGTTGACACAGCTGTCACACACACACACACACACACACACACACACACACACACACACACACACACACACACACACACACACACACACAGACACACACACACACACACACACACAGAAAACACACACACACACACACACACACTTTGTGTGTCATTATTGATAGTGAAATCTGTCTGATGGTGTGTTGACTCAGCAGAGGATGACAATAACGGCACTTCTATGAAAACACACAACAGCGTGGGTCTATGTTTACACATGGACATAATACGAGGCATAGAAATGCCCATATATTCTAATTTAATATTTACAGTGCTTAACATATGTATTGGGCCACAGAATCATTTTAAATATTAAATATTTTATTTGCACTTATAACCAATTTTTTTCAGTTTTTATTCATTTTATTAATCAATTTATTGGTTGATCTATGTCATTTTCTTTACCTACTTTTTACAGCAATTGGGGCAGCTTGAGCTGTTGTTTCAAAGGTGCTTCATAAAGAAATCTTGACTTGTCATGATTACGAGACTATATTATTTTATGTTATGAAAGAATATATATTATGTAATTTATATTGTGTGAATAAATTGTATATTTTTTTCATAAAAACTAAGAATGTTACGTGTTTGTCAAATACTGTAATAGTCGGAGACAACTAGTAATTTTTCACACATAAAAATAGATTCAATATTATACAATATAAAATAAATATATCGTCCTTTGCTGTTTTATTATTATTATTAATAATAATAATAATAATTAATAATAAAAATAATAATATATGTATGAATAGCTATGCTTAACATAGTAATAACAATAATAATAACAATAAATAGTATTAATATTGTTATTACTTGTAGTTATACAAAATAATACACTTAACATCTTATGGGTTAAAAATAAATGTATTTTAGCATAAAAATACAATTTGGGTAAAGTGCATCTATATACAGTACTGGTGCATTCACAGTACAGAAATATGACCAATATTTCTTACATATTTTGGTAATCAGCCTACCACACATAGTACCCTAGATTTTACCCTCCGAGATATTCAAAACACACAAATAAAATAATCCCCCACAAGAATTTAGTAGGGCTGTTTCCAAGATGCAATGAACTGAACATTAAACATTACAAAAATAAATAAATCCCTCCATTCATCCATTTACTACCGCTTGACCCTCTTGTCATTAAATGAAAACTAGAGCTGTCAAATTTAACGTGTTAACACATGTGGTTAATCACAAAAAAATATTGCATTAATCATGTATCAATGCAGATTAATCACGCAATTTATTTTGAAATACTTATTTACGGTTACATGGATGGCGGTGTGGGTTGTGATAGTATCAGGCACCATCATCAGCACTGCATATGCTAATTCAAAGAAGAGTGACTCCGACTAGTGGCAAAATTCGCTTCAAAAAACACCTCAACACACACATTAGAGAGGAATAAATAATAACTTAATAATGTGATTTTAGGTAAAAAAAACATTTTTGAAATGTTCCTGTACAACACAATAAAATTGCATTTGTGTCGTTTTGACATCACTAATAAAAACATTCATCCGGTCAGTGTTTTGCAACCTTTATTGAGCCATATTTGCAATGATAAAAACATCTCACAGCACACCAGCAAACCTGCTATGACTTATTTTGTTGTATGACAGTTGGATTCGAAGGTTAATCATGGACACTCTGCTATCTAGTGGAACAGCATGTCATTGTTCTGTATGTCACAAAATGCATAGGTGGCATAAATATATGAGCAAATATACATTATTTGTAGTAAATAAATCAAAATTGTCTTTTAATGTGTCTTGTTTCCAAAGTCTAAAGCAGGCCTCCACTGGAGGTGCATCTCTGAGTGATGCTAAATCCTCATCATGTGTGAGAAAATAATGCATTCCTTGTTTATTATTATTAACTGAAGTCACATGTGATCACTATGAATGTGTACATTCTGTAATAAAAATATGTCTTACTTTCATTTCAATGATGGTTTGCAGGGCCTTTGTTTTGCTGGGATCCTGATGCAGTTGATTTCTTCGGTGTAACTCCTAATTAGAGAAGTAAAGATGCAAAAACAAAATGCTGAAAATGTCCACATTTGACAGAACAGAAACACTAATATTTGATGCAGCAAAATAATTTTTAACCAAAAATGCTTGGTTGTAAACAACCACAATGTATCACACTAGACAGCCTCCAATATGCATTGTTTCATTCAATGATCTATTGATTTTGGGTTAGTGGTTTCTGGGTTATGGTTAGGGTTGAAGATAGTGTTGGGGTCATGTTAAGGTTTAGGACAAGACATTATGGGTTATGGTTAGGGGTTAGCATATTAGATTATGGGTTTTGGTTAGAGTTTAGGATATGATACTATGGGTTATGGTTAGGGTTTAGGACAGAGGTGTCAAACATACTGCCCGTGGGCCTGATCAGGCCCGTGAACAGGTTTTATGCGGCCCGCGAGATGAGTTTGCTAAGTATAAAATTGAGCTGAAATTGTTTAATGAAAGAAACTGCTGATCTAAATGTGTCCAATGGGTGTCGCAATTACAACTCTGTTGGGCAAGCAAATGCTTGATACCGGGGCCAAGCAAGAGGTATGCGGTAAAGTGCATATAACTATGGTAACGCGTGGCTGTGGCTTCTCCCGTCGAACAAATGAAACGCAAAACCTGCAGTTTTAGGTCTTCTGCTTCGTACGCATTGTTCTTTGGCATCCTCATTGCCTCTAAATGTCTCTGTCAAAAAATAGAAAAGTGAGTGTAACTCAACCATCTTCAACAGTTTCGTGTGTGTAGTTTGTTGAGTTAGCACAGGATAAACACCCTGGACATGACAAATGAGGCGTTTGACATCTAGAAGTTTGTTATTTATTTTGTTAAATCCCAGATAGGCTGTGACTTCATGTTTATTGGCTTTGTAGATACACTAAGACAAAGCCTAAGTTCGTTGTGTTTTTCAAACCGCACACATTTCTTTCCCTCAGAATTTGAATTGTTTTGTTCAAAGGATTATTTGTGATTTGTACATTTTCAGAATGTGGTTGTTCTATTTTTGGCCAAAGTAAAACAAAGAAAACAATTTGAATGTGTCTTTATTTTATAATTATCATGCCATGATTTTACCAGTCCGGCCCAACTGGAAATAGATTTTCCTCCATTTGGCCCCTGAGCTAAAATGAGTTTGACACCTATGGTTAGGGTTTAGGTTAAGAGAATAGGGGTTATGGTTATGGTTTAGGATAAGGGGTTAAGGTTTAGGGTAAGAAATTGGGGTTATGTTTGGGGTTTAGGATAAGGGGTTAGGGGTTATGGTTAGATTTTAGGATAAGGGATCAGGGTTGGGGTTGTGGTAGGGGTTAGGATAAGATTGTAAGCGTTAGAGTTTATGATACGGAGATAGGATTTTTGGTTAGGTTTTAGAATGATTTATTAGGGTTGGGGTTTACGATAAAGGTTTATGGGTTAGGGTCTGAGATAAAGAATTAGGGTTTTGTACAAGAGATTAGGGGTTATAGGTAGATTTTAGGATAATGGATTAGGGTTGGGATTTAGGATAAGGAAAAAGGGGTTATGGTTAGGCTTTAGGATACGGGGTTGGAGTTAGGTTTTAGAATAATGGATTAGGGTTGAGGTTAGGGTTTGGGTTTAAGATAAAGGGTTAGGGGTTATGGTTTGGGTTTAGGATACTTGATTAGGCGATCTGGTTAGGGTTTTAGGTAAGGGATAAGTGGCTATGGTTAGGCTTTAGGATAAGAGATCAGGGGTTATGGTTGTAGTTTAGGATAAGGGTTGGGGTTGGGTTAGGGATAAGAGAAAAGGGGTTATGGTTAGGGCTTAATATATGGGATCAGTTAATATGGTTAGGGTCAGGATAAAGGGTTAGGGTTAGCTGTTAGGCCAATACTGCGCTCTAAAGTCTGGTTATTAACACACAAAATGTGAACAAAACTCTTTTGTTCACTCTTTGATAACCCAATAACCACAATAGTAGCATACCTCTCGTAGATGAATGTTTTCCTTCTCTTTCTGGTCTAGAATGACCTCCAGGTGTCCGAGCTGGGCCTCAGCCTCAGCGATGCGCCTGTTCCTCTCCTGCTCCTCCTCTTCAGACACCCTGCCGGGCCCCGACGGCAGCCCTTTACTCTGCAGCATCTCCAGCAGCTTCTTAATGGACTCGTCTCTGGCTCCCAGGGTCTGCTTCTGGGTCTCGATCCTCAGCTCCATCTCCTCCAGGGTTTTCCTCAACAAGAACAGCTCCTTGGCCTGCCGATCGTGCTCGGCCTGCAACCGCCGGAAGTTATCTTCGGTAAGCTCGATGGTGGTGAAGTGGTCGGCGCCTGAGCGGTTGCCGCTCTCCTGTTGCAGCAGGTGGTTGAGGTCTCGTTGCGTGCGAAGCTCGTCTTGCAGAGCCTGGATGGTCATCTGGAGATGCTGAAGAGGTTCAGACACACACACGCACACGCACACACACACACACACACGCACACAGGCTCACGTGTTGGAAATAAGTACACAAAGAGTACAAAGTGTTTGTACGGGGGTAGCATAACAAACGTGGATGCTCCTGAAATGTTGTCGCACACGGTGGAGAACGCTTTGGTGTGGGAGAAGGCGCAAATCTTACCTTCCTTACAGACTAATACTGCAATCAAACAACATTTTACACCTTTGTTTGGGTCTTGTCTTTTCAGGGTTTGGGTGTTTGTGGTGCCACAAAGGGAAGACACATTCGCAGTGAAATAATTAACTAATCGGCAGGCTCACAGCAGCAGGGTTATTTAACTACTGGCCAAAACATGCGAGTTGTGTTTAAAACATTGTTAAAGGGAATTCCATCAAATACCAGAATGTCCTTGTCATATAAAGAATTCTGAGATCTCAGCTCTCAGCAGAGCTCTCATGTAACATAGAAGATCTTTGACAAGCATCTTTAAGAACAGGACAACACTTCTGTCACAAATACAGGATCTTTGACTAGCAGTTTGACATTATATCATTAAAACAAAACAGCTGAGTTCTCTTGTCAAATAGAGGATCTTTAACTCGTGTTTTTTTAATAGGTCTTTAAAAACAGCAGAATGCTCTTGTCGTATAAAGGATTTGTGATTTCTTTTTTTTTGGTTGAGTTTTTTATTAGGTCCCTAAAACGATCAAAGGGCTCATGTCATAAATAGAGGATCAGTGACTTGTACTTTTCAAGAAAATTATGTTTTTAAAAACAAAAATAAGCTCCTGTCATATAGACTATTTGTTGCAGTAGATTATTTAAAACAGCAGAGTGCTCCTGTCACATTGATGATCTCCAACAGGTGTTTTTTTGGGAGATCTTTAAAACAGCAGTGTTTCTGTCATATAAATGATATTTGACTAAATATTTTACAATATACCCTTAAAACAGCAGAGTACTCTTGTCATACAGATGATCTTGGACTAATGTTTTTTTGCAGTTTAGTAGGGCCTTAAAAACAGCTGGGTGCTTCTGTCATATAGATGATCTCCAACTAGTGTTTTTGCAGTAGGTCTTTAAAAACAGGAGAGTGCTTCTGTCATATAAACTATTTTTCAGTAGATCCGTAATATAGTATTTAATATAGCAGAGTGCTCCTTTCCTATCGAAAATATATGACTAGTGTTTTTTTCAATAGATCCTTAAAACAGCATTTCAAAGAGATGATCCTTGACTAGTGTTTTTGCAGTATATCCTTAAAAAAGCAGAGGGAACCTGTATCATAGAAGATCTTTGACAAGCATCTTTAAGAACAGGACAACCCTTCTGTCACAAATACAGGATCTTTGACTAGCAGTTTGACATTATATCATTATAACAAAACAGCTGAGTTCTCCTGTCAAATAGAGGATCTTTAACTCCCATTTTTTTAATAGGTCCTTAAAAACAGCAGAATGCTCCTGTCGTATAAAGGATTTGTGATTTTTTTTTTTTTTAAGTAAAGTATGTTTTTAAAAACAAAAATATGCTCCTTTCATATAGACTATTTGACAATTTTTTGCAGTAGATTCTTTAAAACAGCAGAGTTTTCCTGTCACATTGATGATATCCGACAGGTGGTTTTTTTGGTAGAACTTTAAAACAGCAGAGTGTTTCTGTCATATAAATGATCTTTGACTAAATATTTTACAATAAATCCTTAAAATAGCAGAGTGCTTTTGTCATACAGATGATCTTTGACTAATGTTTTTATGCAGTTTAGTAGGGCCTTAAAAAAAAGCTGAGTCCTCCCGTCATATAGATGATCTCCGACGAGTGTTTTTACAGTGGGTCCTTAAAAACATCAGAGTGCTACTGCCATAAAAATTATATTTGACTAGTGTTTTTGCAGTAGGTCATTAAAAACAGGAGAGTGCTTCTCATATAAATGATTTTTGAGTAGATGATCCTTGACTAGTGTTTTTGCAGTATATCCTTAAAAAAGCAGAGGGAACCTGACATATATGGGATCTTTGACAATAGTGTTTTTGTTCCCAGTATACAGTAGGTCTTTAAGGGTGCTCCTGTCAAATATAGGATCTTTGACTATTGTGTTTTTGCAGTAGATCTGTTAGAAAAGTGAGGCATTCTAGTCTTTGACTAGTGTAAATATAGTACCTGTTTGAATTGAAGACTTTATTCATGACTACATTAGCAGTTTGGTGAGGTAAAACTTTTAATGTATAACATTATAGACACAATATTTAAGAGAGAAGTCGGCTTGCTAGTCCATAGATTTGTGAAAATGAGTCCGCCAGAACACTTAAGTTGGATAGCCCTGCTGCATAGAAACCATTTTAGGGGCAAATTGGTGGCCATCAATGGTGGCCATCAAATGACTCATTCCTTGTCGGGGTTACAGTATCTAAAGGAGAAGAGGTGCAAAGGGATCGCCAGGTTTCTGCAACTACACATCACACTAACGGTGACTCTATGTTGTGCACGCCACACTCGGTGCAAACATAGCGACAAACCTTTGTTCTCCTGGCATCCAGCAGCTGCAGAGCATGGGCAGATTGAACAGAAAAAACAAAAAACAAATGTATGGTAAAACAGTGTCAGTGTCAGAGCATGACGCAACAGAGGCGGATGAGCAACAGAAAGCCAACAAATTAATTTGAAAAAGAAGCCACTCGACTTGTTTATCTAAATTGTTCTTCACATGAGATAAAGTATGACTTTATGGACCTTTCTGGGAAGAGTTAAAGAGAAAATAGCTTCTTTCGTCCAAAAATTACTGTGGGAAATACCAATATTTCATTCATTTAAGTATTATTTAAAAAAAATATGGTAATCATTTTTGGTGGCGTGGTTTTATTATAAACATGTTCAATATTTGCAAGCCAAAACCCTCTATATCAACAAAAAAAAAGGAAAAAAGTATAGATTATCGGTAAAGGTGATATTGGCTCTCTTTTTATTCAATCACGTCCGTTGTGTCCTTGGGCAAGACACTTCACCCTTTGCCTCTGATGGCTGCTGGTAGCGCCTTGCATGGCAGCTCCCGCCATCAGTGTGTGTATGTGTGTGTGAATGGGTAAATGTGGAAATACTGTCAAAGCGCTTTGAGTACCTTGAAGGTAGAAAAGCGCTATACAAGTACAACCCATTTATCATTATTTATACCAAATCTGTAGCATCCGCCACCTCTAAAAAAAGGCTGCATGTGAGACCACAAGAGGGCAGTGTTGCTTCTGACAAACTGCTGGTCACAATTCATGGTGTGAGTCAGTAACAGAACGCATTCACCTCTCTCATGTTCTCAATTTTCACACACAATATGGTGTGCAGGCACAAGGAAGAATAAGAACACCTCACACACCACAATGAACAGAAATATCAAATACATTCCAATGAGTCATGAGTTTTAATCGAATAATCAGTATTCTATTTTAGCCATTGTCTGTCTCGTAGCTCGTTTTCCCTCCCACATTAAATGGGTGCTGGCCTGATCGATACCCTTTCGTCTTTGAGCTAAAGTGCATGCAGCAGCAGTCAATGAACCCATTTGCATGATTGCGCTGTGGTTCAAGACCCGCCCATAAATAACACTTCCTGGGAGTCACTTGTGACTAATATGATGTCGTGGTCACCTCTTTCAAGGAAAAGACTCCATCTTCTTGTCTTTGCGCTGCATATCAAACAAACAAACTGTGTCCCCCTTTTAATGATAACAATAGCGGCGACATGGCGAGACGGCCATGGTTGCTCGATGCGGTTGAAAAGGCCACAACCACTGGGGACTGTCAAGTGAAATTAGATGTGCACTGTTTATATTTTGTGTAATAACTACACTTTTGAAAACTTGGAGGGTTCAATTTGATTATGGATTTAAAGGATTTAGAAAATCAAACCCTAGTAACATTAAAGACTGAGATGGAGACACAAAGTAATTCTGGTTTCTGGCAATAAAAAGCAACACTTTGTCCTTTACGCGTAATTCACTGGGAAGACCAAGTGTTCCCAAACAGGAACGCTTAACGGCAGTTTTTCAAACTCTGGCTTCTCCTTACCACTTTTGCCAGCACTAACTCCTGCTAGCCATAGTCTGGACTGTACTGTTTACTTACAGAATAGACGCATGCAACGTGAATATATATACATACATACATATATATATATATATATATATATATATATATATATATATATATATATATATATATATATATATATATATATATATATATATATATATATATTAGGGGTGTGGGAAAAAATTGATTCGAATTCGAATCGCGATTCTCACGTTGTGCGATTCAGAATCGATTCTCATTTTTAAAAAATCGATTTTTTTAAGAAAATTTTTTTAATTAATCAATCCAACAAAACAATACACAGCAATACCATAACAATGCAATCCAATTCCAAAACCAAACCCGACCCAGCAACATTCAGAACTGCAATAAACAGAGCAATTGAGAGGAGACACAAACACGACACAGAACAAACCAAAAGTAGCAATATTAGTTACAATTTCAACATAGCAGTGATTAAAAATCCCTCATTGACATTATCATTAGACATTTATAAAAAAAAATAAAAAAAGAACAATATAGTCACAGTGGCTTACCCTTGCATCGCATCTCATAAGCTTGACAACACACTGTGTCCAATATTTTCACAAAGATAAAATAAGTCATATTTTTGGTTCATTTAATAGTTAAAACAAATGTACATTATTGCAATCAGTTGATAAAACATTGTCCTTTACAATTATAAAAGCTTTTTACAAAAATCTACTACTCTGCTTGCATGTCAGCTAGGGGTGTGGGAAAAAATCGATTCGAATTCAAATTGCCATTCTCACGTTGTATGATTCAGTATCAATTCTCATTTTTCAAAAATCTATTTTCTTCCCCCGCTCCCGGCAATGTGTATGTGCCTTCTGGGCTAACGTAGGTATTGCGCAATAAGCAGTGTTGCTACCTGTTGGCTAGCTAGTACTAAGGAGAGTGTACAGTGTAGTGTTGTGTTGCCGCTAAAATGCAGGTAAAACAAAAAGACACAGAGCAGCCTAAAAAAATACAACCGCCTCCGCTGGCTTTGAAAGCAAACGTTTGGAGACACTTTGGATTTTACCGTGGCAAAAAAGGGCTTGACATGACTCATGCAATTTGCAGACTTTGCAACGCTAAAGTTAAGTATTTTGGGAATACTTCAAATCCCTGCGCTCACTTGGACAGACACCACTCACAGTTATCAGAGGAAAAGGATCATCCACTAACACCACCGGCAGCAAAATTGGTTTTGGTTTTGAAATTGTATTGCATTATTATGGTATTGTTGTGTATTGTTTTCATTTAAAAAAAAATAAAAACAATTTTAAAAAATCGTTTTTGAATCGAGTCGTGTTGAATTGAAAAAAAAATCGATTTTGAATCGAATCATGACCCCAAGAATCGATTCTGAATCGAATCGTGGGACACCCAAAGATTCACAGCCCTAATATATATATATATATATACATATATATATATATATATATATATATATATATATATATATATATATATATATATATATATATATATATATATATATATATATATATAAGTTAGCGCGAGCTAGCTTAAATGCTAACATGAAAACAAGAGAACTTAACGTCTTTCTTCATTAAAAAAATTACATACTTCAATCTAAACTTATATAAACACTTTACTGTCTGAGCAACTAAGATATTAAATTGTGCACTTTGAACCTATTGGCTGTGCTTTCTTAGATAGAGAGATTAATCAATACTCGAAGCAAAATGACAACAGGAAGTGAAATTTTAATGACGTCACATAAACTGGGCGTTATGCACTCAACATGCGTTTTTTTCATTATTAAAAAAACCCCTACAAAAAAAGATGTACAAATAAAACTGAATAAGTTTATAATATTCAAACACTCAAATAACAAATGGCTTTTAAATAGCCAGATGAACAATATTTTCATATAACATATTTCTTCTGCCAACAAAGTATATTGTGTGGCTATTTATTTATTGTATTTAAAAAAAACAAAAAAACAATACAACTAGGGTTCCCCCTACATGTAATTGATCGTGGCGCAGCGTCACTGCAAGGTAAAATCCACCACGCCTTAAAAATTAGCACCATTTACGTGGAAACAAATTGAAGTAATACATTGTATAAATGGACATATAGTCTATTATTTACTCAGTGATGCACCAAAAATTTGGCACCGAAAATACGCTAACCGTAAGTAAAATGCATGCGATTGTCTGGAGCCTTCAACTGAGGGCACGCGCAGAGCCCCGCTTTGCACTCCACTCAGACCGACCCAGCCCTTAGAGCCAATTCTTGTACCGAAGTTACAGACTTGCCGACTTCCCTAATCCGCCTTCTTCTAACATGCCAGAAGCTGTTCATCTACGAGACCTGCTGGGGATTGGAGATTGTAATAGAGATTGCTCTAGAACTGCAAGGAAAGTTCAGCTTCCCCTAAAATACTAATGTACTTTTGTGTTTCAATTTCATTGACTAAATATGCGCTAGGATTAGGGTTGGGTATCGAGTATCGATTGGAACCGGGACTAACTTTCCGATTCTCCCGGAATCGTTCAAAAGTTTAAATTTCGATTCCTATTTTCGATACCCAGTACGCCGACCGGAAAAAAAAAAAAAAAAAGTCAGCCGAACCGGAAGAAGAAGCCGCTGAGCACCAACGAAGAAGCGCCCACCGCCGGAAGTGTTAGCATAGCCGAGCGAGTCAGTCAAGCTCAAGCATGGATAGCGGGCGTCGGCGGTCGAAAGTGTGGCTTTACTTTACAAAAAAAAAATTAAATAACCGCGAAATAACAGGGCTCCATGTCCATCAAGAAACGAGTCGAGAGAGAGCTGCAGATGTACCAGGACGTTCCACCGATACTTATGTTGACGACCCTGCTGCATGGTGATGGTCCGGTGGAACCAACAAAAGACTTATCCTTTGCTGTCAGATCGCGCTTTCTCCTATTTATGCGTTCAAGCTTCTTCCACACCCAGCGAACGTGTATTTTCCACAGCAGGAGACACTATCTGTCCAGAACGCTCACGCATCCTGCCTGAGAAGGCGGATATGGTCATTTTCCTAAACAAGAACTGTCTCTGATTTTATACTGTACCTGCTGCTAATCTGGACTGGGTTTTGCAAGTTGTTTCTTATTGTTTATTTGCTTTTCTGCACCAGGTTAGCCCATCAGTGGGAGCACGGTAACATTTTTAATTACCTGCAGCATACACTTGTGTGTGTAAATGTGTTCATGAGGTTTTCAAAAATAAAGCTCTCTTGAGGAAAGTGTACCCCTGGGAAAATGTATTCATAATTTATAATATTTATATTCAAGTTCATAGATTTGATATTTATATTGTAGTTGAAAACAGCTCTGTGAGGAATTTATAGTAAAGTTCATAAAAAGTTAATAGAATTTAAATTTGATGGAGAATGTCAGACTATTTCATTCAGAAAGACTAGGTTAGCTAGCTCATTTAAAATATCCTAAACTTTTTTTTGACCCTGCCTCTTAAAAGAATCGGAATCGAGAATCGTCAGGAATCCGAATCAAAACAGAATCGGAATTGGAATCGGAATCGTTCGAATTCAAACGATACCCAACCCTAGCTAGGATACATTCAACTTTTTTACGGAATCAGTTACTTTCACAACAGCTGCTGCAACTTTCTTCTCATTCATTTGGAGCATAGAGTGGGTTGTTCCACTGCCGCGAAACTAGACAATAATTGGATAAATGCTTGGCTTTGTCCCGCCAACGGAAGTAGAGCATCTCTAGAAGTGAATGAGAAGTGGACTAGGCTTCGGCTGGCCAGATGATTGGATGGTCTGTCTAAGGCTGAATCCCTTTTTGAATGACTGCAAAATGAGCGAATCAGCGATCACTGCTCGTTGTTCCTGTTCCTGCCAGCCCACAGGCCAAAGAGAAAGAACATAGGCATTTGAGGGAAGCCCTCAAAAACTGTGGTTATTCAAGTTGGTCGTTTGTGAAGAGTACCCCCAGTTCCAGAAATAACAAGAACCGAGTGGATGAGGACGCAAAAATATTTTCATTCTATATGTGTCAGGTCTATCTGAGAAACTCAGAAGAATTTTTAACCAACACAACATCCCAGTACACTTCAAACCAGGCAACACCCTGAGACAGAGACTGGTGCATCCTAAAGACCAGACACCCCACACCCACAAAAACAATCTTGTGTAAGTGTATTGTGTATTGTGTAGGGCTGCAACTAACGATTAATTTGATAATCGATTAATCTGTTGATTATTACTTCGATTAATCAATTAATAATCGGATAAAAGAAACAAACTACATGTCTATCCTATCCAGTATTTTATTGGAAAAAAACAGCATACTGGCACCATACTTATTTTGATTATTGTTTCTCAGCTGTTTGTAAATGTTGCAGTTTATAAATAAAGGTTCAGTCAAAAATAAAATAAAAATTAAAAAAAAATTATTAAAAAATAAATAAATAAATAAAAAACCTCTACGCATGCGCATAGCATAGATGCAACGAATCGATGACTAAATTAATCGGCAACTATTTTAATAATCGATTTTAATTGATTAGTTGTTGCAGCCCTAGTATTGTGTAATGATGAATGCACGGATTCATATACTGGGGGGGAAAAAAACAATAAGGCGATGCATGGCACAAAATACGATCGATTAAATGCCCTGAGATGATGATATGAAGCATTTTACAATCTTTTAAGTGACTTTCTTTTGTAAAATCGAGCATTTTCTTTATATATTTTATCTGACATCATGTTAAGACAATAGCTGAATATTAGCTTCCCCTACGTGAAATACGCCACTGGTATACTGCTTGTGTTACATTGTACAATAAAAATAGTTATGTAAAAAAAAAATACAGCAAAATGATATAACATAAGAAAAACTATGTTAATACCAATTACTAATAACACAGATTTCTTTTGAAATGTATGTACATTTTTTTTTGCCTTTTTTGTTGAAAATGTATGCATCATCAACGATTGTGCAAATTATGTGATGATGTCATGCTGAACACGCCCCCCCCACTGCCACAAGTACATTGGCAGGCTGGTGGAAACCCTGACAACTTTTTTGAGCACATTCAACAATACTGTGATAATAATAATAACTGTGATATAAAATTTTCATATAATTACATCCCTATGCCATATCTAATGTAAATTACCATTGAGCTAGTTTATTTGGAAAGGCAGACCATTACTTTTGAGCATCAGGGATGCTTGGTTTGTTGGCATGGGAAATTGCAACACAAACCAGAGGTAGTGTGTACAAATAGGCCTGTTTGCCCGCCAAGTGCTTGAGCATTAGTGTAATGTATGTAATGTGTAAAGCTCAGCCTCCATTTTGGGGCCCGTGTTGATAAGGACTGACTGGGTGTGTGAGCGTCACTGCTGATCATGACTCAGTCAGATGTGGCTCGCTACAGCTCACAGATTTTCCGTCAGCCGATTTTGTCCAGCAGGAATAGGAAGGGAATTGTGCTGAAGCCAAACGTAGTGTCGTTGCGTTTGGTCGCGGCAAACACGGGCCCTTAGTCCCTTGCCTTATTAGGCAGATGATTGATGAACAACATTTTCCACCGCTAACAGAAGCTTGAGGCATACTCCTGTGCAAAAGTATTGGGCCACCACTAGCTTCTTTTTTTCATAACATTTCAGCATTGGTGGAACAATCATTTGGAACAACTGTCATCATTACCGAACCATTGGGGCCTGACCTTGTGTGTGCACTTAAAGAGCCCAGAAATCAAGAGAGAAAAGACCAATTATGGCAACAAGGCCCATCTGCCGCCGCTTCCATACCTCTTTAATGAAGTCTATCAAGAGAGCTGTGAACATAATTGAGTGCGGCGTTGGAGATAACGCTGACGGACAAAGCAGAGGACAAGACTCCAGCAGGAAAGAGGAAATGTGTGGGAAGTAACCGCGCTATGAGTATGTACTGCACCACTAGGATGCACTCCAGGTGGTAAACAGTGCTGAAACAAAAAGTAGATGTTCGTATCGTAGAAAAATATGAAAGCATTTTAATCTCCCCTTGGCAACTGTCGAGGGATTGCCAGCAAGTGAACGCATGGATGTGTGAGAAACACTCCAAGCTTAAGTTGACAATGAAGTGTCTTTAAAGTGGAGGGCAGCTTGTCATAACAATAGACAGAATGCATTTAAAGTAACCAGTCCATGCAAGATTCAACATGGCTTCAGGTGCAATGGCTGGTATCAAAGTAGCTAGTCTACAATAGTATTAAAGTAGTCAACAGTAGTATTATAGTAGTCTACAGTAGTGTTATAGTAGTCTACAGTAGTATCATAGTAGTCTACAGTAGTATCGTAGTAGTCTGCAGTAGTGTACAGTAGTTTTATAGTAGTCTACAGTAGTGTTATATCAGTCAGCAGTGGTGTTGTAGTATTCGACAGTAGTATAGTAGTCTACAGTAGTGGTATAGTAGTGTACAGTTGTTTTATATTAGTCTACAGTAGTGTTATAATTAGTCTACAGTAGTATTATAGTAGTCTACAGTAATATTATAGTAGTCGACTGTAGTGTTATAATAGTCCACAGTAGTATTATAGTAGTGGACAGTAGTGTTATTGTAGTCGATTTTAGTAATATAGTAGTCAACACTAGTGTTTTAGTAGTCTGGAGTAGTAATATAGTAGTCTACAGTAGTATTATAGTAGTCTACAGTAGTATTACAGTCGTCTGCAGTAGTGTGTGTTATAGTAGTCGACAGAGTATTATAGAAGTCGAAAGTAGTTGTAAGTGTTGTTGAAACTTACACTTAATATTTTTGTTTTAAGGGTTAATATTTTTTGTTAAAAAATTATTATGGTTGCGAATTTGTTAAATTTTTTGTACTATTAAAAAGGGCAATTTATTTCCTATGTTACACCGCTATTCTCGCGAGGTTTGGTTTACTATTAGAGACTGCGAGACCTGCATTCGCCCAGACATGCAAAAAAGACTTTGAGCAAGCCATCAGCAGCAGCAAGAACATTTCGCTAGCTGAACAAGGTATTTTGTTAAATTGTGTCGAATTGTTCTTTATATTTATTAAGTACATTGGTTTAATTATTGTACGCTTATTTAGTATGCACAAGACTGAAGTATTTGCTGCCCAAGAACCTCCGAAGTGGCAGGTGGCCACGAGGTAGCTATTTTGTTTAGCACTTTAGTTTCCTGTGACTGAACTATGTCTAAAGCATTGTATTTCATGTCTTGTCCTGTAGTTTTCACGGCATAAACCAGACCTGGGCATTGTACGGCCCGCGGGCCGCATCCGGCCCTTTGCGCATCCCTGTCCGGCCCGCGTGAGGCCAATCATAAATTACAAAATACATTTCAAAAAGTATCTATGTCGAGTGTGCAATACAACGGTGCTGCTTTTGTTTTGAAAAGTGTTATTTGTATTACTTCCGTGTGGACGTATGCGCGTGTGCGATTGTGAGTGAATTGAACGGCGCAATTACAAATTACAAAATAAAGTTTAAAAAACATCTATGTCGTGCGCGCAATACAACTGTGCTGCTTTTATTTTGAAATGTGTTATTTATGCCGTATGTCCGGGGGGAACCTGTGAGTGAAGGTGCATAGAGACAAGTGATGAGACGCTAAAAAAAGAAAAGTTGATGAGGAATGGCGTGTTTCCAACAAGACATGGACTGCCAAGTATTTCTTTACATAAATTAATGGTAAAGCCGTGTGCTTAATGTGTGGTACACAGGTTGCTGTGTTTAAATATCATTTTAATCGCCACTACACGAAGAAACACGAGGGAAAATACCGGAATGTGTCTGATGAAGCGTGCGCAAGGGAGGCTGATGCGTTGATGGTAAAACTGCAAACCCAACAAGGACTTTGTGCCATATTTCACACCCCCAGAGATGCAGCCGTCAGGACAAGTTTCGTCATTTCTCACAAAAGCGCCAGAAAAAGTAAGGCGTTTTCTGACGGAGAGTTTATTAAGGAGTGCTTATTGGACTTTGTTGCGCTGATAATGCCCGGAGACATGGGCTGTTTTTCGCTAACTTTGGATGAGAGCTCTGATGCAGTCAATTAAAGAGACAACCACAGGTAATGACTTGTTCACATAGGTAAATGCGTGTTGGGACAAGCTGGCAGGTGTGACAATCCAATCCACTTTATTTATATAGCACATTTAAACAACAAAATGTTTCCAAAGTGCTGCACAACAATATTAAAAACAATATTCAAATATTATCCTTAGCTCCACCAATGACTGAATAAAAAGAAAAAACAATTACATATAAAACCAATATAAAAAACAATATAAAATAAATATGATTAAAAACTATTTTTAACATCAGGTGGTTGTCCAAATCTGATGGGGAAAAATGTTGGATAATGCAGGATAAAGTGACCATCAAAAGCAATCTGCTTTTGTATAAAGTTAAGTTAGGTTAAATTAAATTATTATTATTATTATCATCATTATTATTTATCTTACGGTATATCAAAAATAATATTGAGCAAAATTTAATTGAAATATTGTCGTGTGGCCCTCCAGCAGTGCTCGGGTTGCTTATGCGGCCCCCGGTGAAAATTAATTGCCCACCCCTGGCATAAACCCAAGTAAAGAAGCCGTGCCAGTGTTGTCATTCCGGAGCCACAGTGAAAACTCCCCCAGCCCAGCGCCGGTGAGACACGTAAAGACGTCAGCAGGTGCAGTGGGTGACAGTACCGTGGTGCGACACCAGAGGGCGCCATTACCAAGCTCATCACACACAAGCAACTAAGCAGTGCATCTACAGTATAAGGTTATAAGAATGAGTAAAGTGGAAATTAAGAAAGGACAGTGCTAAAGGAAAAACAAGTGGTTTAAAGGCCTACTGAAACCCACTACTACCGACCACGCAGTCTGATAGTTTATATATCAATGATGAAATCTTAACATTATAACACATGCCAATACGGCCGGGTTAACTTATAAAGTGACATTTTAAATTTGCCGCTAAACTTCCGGTTCGAAACGCCTCTGAGGATGACGTATGCGCGTGACGTAGACCGGCGAACACGGGTATGCCTTCCACATTGAAGCCAATACGAAAAAGCTCTGTTTTCATTTCATAATTCCACAGTATTCTGGACATCTGTGTTCGTGAATCTGTTTCAATCATGTTCATTGCATTATGGAGAAGGAAGCTGAGCAAGCAAAGAAGAAAGTTGTCGGTGCGAAATGGACGTATTTTTCGAACGTAGTCAGCCACAACAGTACACAGCCGGCGCTTCTTTGTTTACATTCCCGAAAGATGCAGTCAAGATGGAAGAACTCGGATAACAGAGACTCTAACCAGGAGGACTTTTGACTTCGATACACAGAAGCCTGTAGAGAACTGGGACAACACAGACTCTTACCAGGATTACTTTGATTTGGATGACAAAGACGCAGACGTGCTACTGTGAGTATGCAGCTTTGGCTTCTAAACATTTGATCGCTTGACCGTATGTGCGCAACTTTTTTTTGCGTATGTACGTAACTTTTTTTTAAATATATAAGCTTTATGAACCTTGGGTTAGGTGAACGGTCTTTTGGGCTGAGTGATTGTGTGTGTTGATCAGGTGTTTGAATTGTATTGGCGTGTTCTATGGAGCTAGGAGCTAGCATAGGAGCTAGGAGCTAGCATAACAAACATGCAGGTGTTTTTATGCAGGATTAATTTGTGGCATATTAAATATAAGCCTGGTTGTGTTGTGGCTCATAGAGTATATATATGTCTTGTGTTTATTTACTGTTGTAGTCATTCCCAGCTGAATATCAGGTACCGTGAGTATGCAGTCTTGGCTGCTAAACATTTGAGAGCTTGACCGTATGTGCGCGTCACGTACGTAACTTTTTAAAAATATATAAGCTTTATGAACCTTGGGTTAGGTAAACGGTCTTTTGGGCTGAGTGATTGTGTGTGTTGATCAGGTGTTTGAATTGTATTGGCGTGTTCTATGGAGCTAGGAGCTAGCAGAGGAGCTAGGAGCTAGCGTAACAAACACGCAGGTGTTTTTATGCAGGATTAATTTGTGGCATATTAAATATAAGCCTGGTTGTGTTGTGGCTAATAGAGTATATATATGTCTTGTGTTTATTTACTGTTGTAGTCATTCCCAGCTGAATATCAGGTACCGTGAGTATGCAGCCTTGGCTGCTAAACATTTGAGAGCTTGACCGTATGTGCGTGTCACGTACGTAACTTTTTTAAAATATATAAGCTTTATGAACCTTGGGTTAGGTGAACGGTCTTTTGGGCTGAGTGATTGTGTGTGTTGATCAGGTGTTTGAATTGTATTGGCGTGTTCTATGGAGCTAGGAGCTAGCAGAGGAGCTAGGAGCTAGCATAACAAACACGCAGGTGTTTTTATGCAGGATTAATTTGTGGCATATTAAATATAAGCCTGGTTGTGTTGTGGCTAATAGAGTATATATATGTCTTGTGTTTATTTACTGTTGTAGTCATTCCCAGCTGAATATCAGGTCACCCCCGGCTCTCACAGCATCTTCCCTATCTGAATAGCTTCAACTCCCCACTAGTCCTTCACTTGCACTTTACTCATCCACAAATCTTTCATCCTCGCTCAAATTAATGGGGAAATTGTCGCTTTCTCGGTCCGAATCTCTCTCACTTCATGCGGCCATCATTGTAAACAATAGGGAACTTTGCGTATATGTTCAACTGACTATGTCACACTACTTCCGGTAGGGGCAAGCCTTTTTTTTATCAGATACCAAAAGTTGCAATCTTTATCGTCGTTGTTCTATACTAAATCCTTTCAGCAAAAATATGGCAATATCGCGAAATGATCAAGTATGACACATAGAATAGATCTGCTATCCCCGTTTAAATAAAAAAAATTCATTTCAGTAGGCCTTTAAGTCAAGTTTAAAAGGTCCACTATAAGTTTCTACAGCATATTTGTCAAAAGTTACTTAATTTTTACTGTACCTTATTATTACCTCAAAGTGATGCATTGTTGTTGAATTAAGAGTTTTGTGCATTTTGCTTAAGGTCAAAACAGCATTTTAAGTTTCTAAAAGGATATTTATAAGTTAAAGTCCAACTAAGCGTATTTGAAGAAGTATTTTTGGAATTTAAACAGTGTGTTAACCAAACGCTGAATATGACTGACAAAGATAAAGAAGAGTTACCACTTTACGAAGTTGCAGAACATGATGAAGTGCAAGCTACAGAACAACAAACTGTTCGTAAAAGTGAAAGAGTAAGAACATTAACCAAAAAGGGTAAAGAGCTTCAAGAGGAGAAACTAAAGAGACTCCAACACAAATATGCAATTGTTTTTGAAAAATGGAGATATGAAGCAAGATTGAGCAGAGTAATGCTGAGAAAGGAAGCTTCAGAAAGTGAATTAAAGGAGTTAATCAATAACGTAAACATCACTTGTAAAGATGTGCAAGTCGTTTATGACCAGATACGTCAAATACAATCTCCTGAAGCAGACATTAGACGTAAAGTTGATGCATGCACGTCACTCTCCGGATTTATAGTCAACAGAGCTGAGAAATGGCTTGCAGGAGACATTGAGGATGACGAAGAATCGTGGCTAGATGTCGGATCATGCT
The DNA here is from genome assembly GCF_033978785.1 of Entelurus aequoreus. Taxonomy (NCBI): domain Eukaryota; kingdom Metazoa; phylum Chordata; class Actinopteri; order Syngnathiformes; family Syngnathidae; genus Entelurus; species Entelurus aequoreus. Next base: position 45,247,969 of record NC_084731.1, on the reverse strand, counting down.
TAGGATCTGAAAGTTCTAAATAAAGGTCAAAATCACATAGGTCCAAAAGTGGTTCAGGACAATCCTGCTCACAAATAATAAAAAGAATGGAAGCTGAAGCTGAAGCAGCTGCATCTCAAGAAATACTAGCAGTAATGGACGAGCAGGAAAAGGAAACAGCTGAACTACAAAAATTGGAACTTGAGAACTTTGCAAGGCAACAAGCAATGGAAGAGCAGCGTAGAAAGATCGACCGCTTGGAAGAAGTTAAGAAAATGAATGCTGCCAAAGCTCGCGTAAAGGTTTACGATTAAGTTGAAAGTACTGCTGAAAGTCGAAGTTTGTTACACAGTATTAAAGCAGCAAGTGAATCCCAAGCAATCCCTATCACACCAAGCACTCCCTTCCAAGCTATAAACACAACCCAAGTCTGTCAAGCTACAAGCCATGCGTTTGCTCCACACATTCAACAAACTCCTATCATACAAGCAAAGGCCACAAGTCAAACACTCAAAGCATCAAGTCCACCATTCATCCCTCAAGCCACTCAAGTTCAAACGGTTGTAACGCAACCACAGTCAAATTCTGATCTAGTTGGCATACTAGCAGAAGCAATAAGTGCAAATCGACTTCCAACTCCAGAACCTGCATTGTTCACTGGAGACCCACTGAAGTTCAAAGACTGGCAGTTGTCATTTGAAACATTAATTGAAAGAAAAAACATTCCCAAGAATGAGAAACTTTACTATCTCAGGAAGTATCTCGGTGGAACTGCAAAAAGAGCAGTAGAAGGATTCCTCCTAGTAGGAACAGATGAAGCATACGACTCAGCTTGGAAAGTGCTGGAAAAGCGTTTTGGAGATCTGTTCACCATAGGAAAATGCTTCAGAGACAAGCTTCATGGTTGGCCGAAAATAAGCTACAAAGATGGAAGTGAGTTAAGGGAATTTGCTGACTTTCTTGGAAGTTGTGAAGCTGCGATACCACACATACAGGTATTAGAAGTTCTCAATGATTGTATGGAAATTCAGAGACTCTTGTTGAAACTTCCAGATTGGTTGACTACAAGATGGAACCGCACAGCCATGAAAATAAGACGAACAAACAATGGAGAGTATCCATCTTTCCGCACATTTGTAGAGTTTGTGGCTATGGAAGCTGACTTAGCGTGCGATCCCATAGCCTCCATGCAAGCACTCAAAGGTTTGGACACAAGTAAACCCAAACATTCACGCAGTCAAGTCATTCAAGCAAAAACGCTTACTACAAACTCAAGTCACTCAACAAGCTCAGGTCACACAAATACTGTAACCTGTCTCTTCTGCAAAAGGAATGGCCACACGCTTGATAAATGTTTCAAGTTCATGGAAAAAATGGTTCAAGATCGTATCAAGTTTGCACAGACAGAAAAGCTGTGTTTCGGATGTTTAAAGACTGGACATCATTCAAAGAAGTGCGATAAAAGGAGCACATGTGAGAAATGTCAAAGGACACATCCTACATGTCTGCATGACGACAAGTTCATGGAACGTAAACAGGCAACACCTGCAAAGAGTGAGGATAACTCTCAAGACAAAGTAGACACTAAAGTCACAAAGGATGAAGACAAATCTACCGCAATTTCTAACAGGGTAATTCAAGACACCTCAAGCACGTTGATATCCTCTATACTACCTGTCTGGGTCTCATCCACAAACCACCCAGAGAAAGAAGTTCTAGTGTATGCGCTTCTCGACTCACAAAGCGATACATCTTTCATCTTGGATGAAGTAGCTCAAGATCTCAACACAGATAAAAGCAAAGCCAGTCTGCGGCTATCTACTATGTCCGCCAAGTCAACAGTTACACCATGTGAGAAGCTGGTAAACCTTCAAGTCAGAGGATATAAGTGGAAAAAGAAAATCATATTACCACCAGTCTTTACTAGAGAGTTTATCCCAGTTAACAGGTCACATATCCCGACGTCTGAAACCGCTTTGAAGTGGCCTCATCTGGAAAAGCTAGCAGATAAGTTACCACCAATGCTCGAATGTGAAGTTGGTCTGCTTATCGGCTATAACTGTCAACAAGCCCTTCTACCAAGAGAAGTTCTTGCAGGCAAAGAAGACCAACCCTACGCACAGCTAACCGATTTAGGCTGGAGCATAGTTGGTTGCTCGTCTCAAGTCCACAATCACAATGATGCCATCGGCACAAGTCACAGAATCATTGTGCGTGAAGTAACTCCTGCATCACAACCAGCAGTTGAACTCAAACAAGAAGTGTGTTTTGTATGCAGAACTCAAGTAAAGGAAGTCAGTCCAATTGATGTGATAAAGGCTTTGGAATCTGACTTCTCTGAGCATGCAACAGACGACAATCCAATTTCTCAAGAAGACATTTTGTTCATGACAAAGGTGACAAAAGGCATACGAAAAAAAGAAGACGGTCACTACGAACTTCCACTACCATTCAAAACAGACAATCCAAATCTTCCAAACAACAAACAATACGCTGAACACAGATTGTCCTCATTGGAACGTAGACTCAAAAGGGATGAGAAATACTACAAGGATTATGTCAAGTTTATGGATGACGTCATAACCCGCGGAGACGCAGAAAGAGTCCCAGTACAAGAGCTGGATAACACGTCAGCGTGGTACATCCCTCACCACGGGGTTTACCACCCCCATAAGCCTGCAAAGATCCGCATGGTTTTTGATTGTTCTGCCCGTTTCCAGGAAACATCTCTCAACAATCATCTTCTGACTGGACCAGAGCTCACCAACGCACTGGTCGGAGTGTTATGCCGCTTCAGAAAGGGTCCCATCGCCTTCATGTGTGACGTGAAGAGAATGTTCCATCAATTCTATGTTGTCAAGGAACATCAAGACTACCTGAGATTTCTCTGGTGGGACAAAGGTGATTTGAAATCCGAACCTTCAGTGTACAGGATGAAAGTGAACCTTTTCGGGGCAGCTTCCTCTCCCGGATGCTGCAACTTCGGACTCAAACATCTCACATCTCAAGGTAAAGACAAGTTCAGCAAAGAGACTGTCAAGTTCATCCAAAGAGGTTTTTACATTGATGATGGACTTGCTAGTGTAACGTCAACAGCCGAAGCCATAAAACTGGTCGAAGAGTCAAGAGCACTTTGCAAGACAGGCAAACTCCATTTGCATAAGTTTGTGTCAAACAATAAAGAAGTGCTCGAAGCAATTCCCCAAGTAGAACAAGCTCAAGCCAAAGACCAAGACCTGGCTCTTGGAGAACCCCACGTTGAACGCGCGCTCTGAGTACAATGGTGTATCGAGGCAGATGAATTCCAATTCAGAGTCCAAGTCAAAGACAACCCGTTGACAAGGAGAGGGGTGCTCTCGACAGTTGCATCAGTCTATGACCCCCTTGGGTTTGTCGCCCCATTCATACTGATTGGAAAGCAAATACTCCAAACGTTGTGCAAAGACAAAGTAAATTGGGACGACGATCTCCCAGACCACATTCTACCACGGTGGGAAGCATGGTTAAGAGACCTGCCCAATCTGGCAGCTCTGAAAATCCCACGAAGCTACTCACAAGACATCAATGTTGTACAGTACGAGTTACATAACTTCTCAGATGCAAGCCTCGAAGGTTATGGCGCATGTTCATACCTCAGAGCAATAAGTAAAGAAGGAAAACTCAGTTGTTCACTAGTCATGGGTAAAGCGAGAGTTACACCGACTAAACAAACGACCATCTCAAGACTCGAACTATCATCAGCCGTGACTTCAGTCCGCAACGCAGATGTAATCAAGCGAGAACTGGAAATTGAAAATCTCAAGGAATATTATTGGTCAGATTCACAAGTCGTATTGGCATACATATCCAACGATGCAAAAAGATTTCACACATTCGTCGCCAATCGAATCCAACAAATAAGACAAAGCACAAGTCCTGAAAAATGGCAGCACGTCAGCTCAGAAAACAATCCTGCTGATCATGCCTCAAGAGGTTTAAGCGCAACTCAGCTGAAAGAATCAAACTGGTTTCCTTTGGAAACAAGATCTTCCAATCAATGAGGAAATGGTGGGAGAGATCGAAGAAACGGATCCCGAACTCCGTAAAGGTCACACGCACACTACACAGTCAAAGGAAGCAAACCCAGTGCTAGAGCATTTACAGAAATTTTCCGATTGGTCAAGAGCAATAAAGGCCATCGCCAGACTCAAGAGATTCATCAAAGAATATAAAGGTATCAAACAAAGAACAAACAAAGTCACAGATCTTGAAGAGAGAAAAGATGCAGAAGTGTTCATCATCAAGCTAGTGCAAAGAGAAGCTTTCCCTGAGGAAATAAAGAAAATCAGATCTCAAAAGGAAAATTCTCTACACAAGCACAACAGACTAATACAGTTGAACGCTTTCCTGGACAAGTCAGATGTTCTCGGGGTGGGAGGAAGATTATCCCAATCAGCCTTACATCATGATGTGAAACACCCCGCAATTCTTCCCAAAGAATCTCACGTGTCAGCCCTACTCGTCAAACATTACCATGAATGTGTACATCACCAAGGAAGAGGCATGACTACAAATGAATTGCGTGCAAATGGAATATGGATCTTAGGATGTGGAAATGTTGTTTCATCGCACATCTACCGCTGTGTTAAGTGTAGAAAATACAGAAAAGCTGCAAATGTCCAACAGATGGCAGATTTGCCAGAAGTGAGAACAGAAACAGCGCCACCTTTTACCTACTGTGGCATCGACTGTTTCGGCCCATTCATAGTAAAGGATGGAAGAAAAGAAGTCAAAAGATATGGATTATTGTTCACATGCTTATGTTCGCGAGCTGTGCACATTGAAACACTCGACGACTTATCGACAGATGCTTTCATGAATGCCCTTCGAACTCTGATCGCCATAAGAGGTCCTGTCCGACAATTAAGGTGCGACCAAGGGACGAACTTTATGGGTGCTAGGAGAGAGTTTTTGGAGTTAATGAAAGACATGGATCAAGAACCACAAAGAGTCATTGGTTGCGAATTTGTGATGAACGTTCCATCAGCAAGCCACATGGGAGGTATCTGGGAACGCCAAATTCGAACAGTGCGAAGCATACTAACAGCAATGCTTGACAAGTCCTCAAACAGACTCGATACAACTAGTCTAAGAACACTACTTTACGAGACAATGGCAATCATCAACAGTAGACCCTTAAGTGTTGAATATCTAAATGATCCCACGGGTCCAGAACCACTAACTCCCAATCACATATTAACGATGAAATCTTCAGTTATTCTTCCCCCTCCAGGACAGTTTTGCAAGGAGGATTTGTACTTGAACAAAAGATGGAAAAAGGTGCAATTTCTAGCAAATGAATTTTGGCAAAGATGGAGGCGAGAATATTTGTTGAATCTCCAACAGCGACAGAAATGGCAGAAAGTTTCAAGAAACCTGCAAGTAAATGATATTGTGATCATACAGGATGACAACGCTCCAAGATGTAAATGGAAACTGGCTCGAGTGATAGAGACTTTGGAAAGCCCAGACGGCAAAGTGTGAAAGGTGAAGTTGAAGACCAGTGAAACCACTTTTGACAAAGGGAAACCACTGACGAGACTGATATACCTAGAAAGACCTATTCACAAAGTCGTGACCCTACTTGAGACTGACTTACACAGTAAAACAGACTCTAACCAGGATACTTAGAAAATCACATTGAGAGACAATGAGTGATTTTGGTGGGAGTGTAAGTGTTGTTGAAACTTACACTTAATATTTTTGTTTTAAGGGTTAATATTTTTTGTTAAAAAATTATTATGGTTGCGAATTTGTTACATTTTTTGTACTATTAAAAAGGGCAATTTATTTCCCATGTTACACCGCTATTCTCGCGAGGTTTGGTTTACTATTAGAGACTGCGAGACCTGCATTCGCCCAGACATGCAAAAAAGACTTTGAGCAAGCCATCAGCAGCAGCAAGAACATTTCGCTAGCTGAACAAGGTATTTTGTTATATTGTGTCGAATTGTTCTTTATATTTATTAAGTACATTGGTTTAATTATTGTACGCTTATTTAGTATGCACAAGACTGAAGTATTTGCTGCCCAAGAACCTCCGAAGTGGCAGGCGGCCACGAGGTAGCTATTTTGTTTAGCACTTTAGTTTCCTGTGACTGAACTATGTCTAAAGCATTGTATTTCATGTCTTGTCCTGTAGTTTTCACGGCATAAACCCAAGTAAAGAGCCCGTCTTTAAGAAGCCGTGCCAGTGTTGTCAATCCGGAGCCACAGTAGTATTAAACTAATTATAATAGAATTATAGTAGTTTGACAGTAGTATTAAACTATGTATAGTATTATAACAGTAGTGGGGAGGTTATCAGGTGACCACGGATCAGCCTCCACTGAGGTTGCGCTAGCTGTTCAAAGTCGGGACCCAGGATGGACCACTCCTCTTTACATCAGTTGGTGACGTCTCTGTGCTGCTGATTTGTCTCTATTCAAGATGATCCCCTGCTGGTCTCCCAATGGACTGGACTTTCACATGAAGTCAGGATCCGGGGTGATCACTCCTTATGCATCAGTCGGTGACGTCTCCGCTCCCCAACGTGTCTACATGCAAGAAGATCCCATACTGGCCCCACTATAGACTAGACTCACATTATTAACCGTATCCACTCTGCATCCATTGCCCTTTCAAACATCTGTGATTAAGGGCTATAAAAGTAAACTTTGATTGATTGATTGATTGATAGTCAACAGTAGTATTATACTAATTATATTAGTATTATAGTAGTATTACAGTAGTATTATCGTATGCTGGCACAACACAAGACAGAAGAGACTTCAGGAACTACAGTGAGACTCGTCCGAGAGTTCAGAAGTCAAACCAAACTAAAAACATTAGGGCACTTGTCATATAGACTTTTTGACTGCTGTGTTTTTTATTCAGTAAGTCCTTGAAAACAGCACAGCGGGTCCAGTCACATATAGGATCTTTGAGTAGCTGAGTTTTCCTTTCATTTATATTGAGGATTTTTGATTAGTATTTTTGGAGTAGAGCTATCCTGTCATATGGAGGATCTTTGATGAGTATATCAGCAGTATAGCTCGGATGGTAGAGCGGCCGTGCCAGCAACTTGAAGGTTCCAGGTTCCAACACCAGTCCCGCCATCCTAGGCACTGCCGTTGTGTCCTTGGGCAAGACGCTTTACCCACTTGCTCCCAATGCCACCTACACTGGTTTAAATGTAGCTTAAAAATGTAGATAATGGGTTTCACTGTATTAAGCACTTTGAGTTTTTAGAGAAATGTGCTGTACAAATATAATTTACTTCACTTCAATATTAACTATAAATAATATTAAAAATGTAATAATATTAAATTAATTGCTACTGTCATAGAAAGGGTCTTTGACTAGCGTTTTTTCAGTAGGTCTTTTAAAACAGCAAAGGCTATTGTCATATTGAGGATCTTTGACAAGATTTTTAAGTATGTCCTGTACAACAACAGAAACAACAAATCGCTCCTATCATATTTAGGAGTGTTTTGTTTTCAGTAATTCCTTAAAAACAGTAAAGCGCTCTTGTCATATATAGGATCATTTAGTGTATTCGTTAACAACATCAAAGGGCTCCTGTCACGTTTAAGGATCTTTGACTAATATAAACATATTGCTTTTGTTTTAATTGATGAGTCTATTACTTTATTTTTGACAAAATTACCCCCCGAAAAATTATGACAGAGCCTTGCATTGATATTATATCCAAAATAGGAATAATAGTTAAGGAAGAAGACCGTGTCCGTTGCTTTCTCAAAATGTGCCCCTAGAACAATTTAGCTAAAAAAAAGCTTTAAGCTGATCTATCGCTAGGGATGATACTCGAAACCGGTTTTCCCGGTTGTTCGATAAGAAAAGAACCGAGTCCTCGGACTCGAATCCCTTTTTGAGAACCGGTACCCGTTATCGAGACCACTATAGTAAAGAAAAAGAGTTGGTTCTTTATTCGAACCCCTCGGAACGAATCCCGTCCCGACCAGAAATGCTCCGTGGGACATCACAAGAAATCAGTCATGTAGCTCAGTCATTAGGCGCAGATAGCGAAAGCAGGAAAAAAATGGACGGGAAAAAGTGCTCCAAGGTGTAATAAAGTTCAAAACAAAAGGTATAATCCAATGAATAACTTTACTGGGAGATTTGAGCAGGGTACAAACACATGAAGAACACTTCTACGACCCACCGGAAACATAGCAACCAGGCTAGCAACGCACCTCCTTTACGGCAGCTGTCGCAACGTTCTTATAGCAACCGCAGCACATACATATATGACATGATCTCCCTTTTTCAACTTTTGGTTTTCTTTCCTTGTAAACAAAATCACACTGTATATGTGTTGTCCGTCTAATTATAAATAATGCAGACGAGGTGTGTTGGCTGAGTTCTTGACGTTTACTTTCACGGGTGACGACATGCAACACTTTTCGGGGCTACCGCGCATGCTCGTCACTCCCGTTGCATGATGGGTAGTGTAGTTGTTATATTCCCTAGCTCATAACATCTTTCCCCTATAAAGAAATAATGTTAACTCAATAAAGTGTATTTCTTTTTTTAGCTTTAACTTTTCATTTTTTAGCATTGTAACCACATTTGCAAACAACTTTTCTCTTCATAGAATTTTCTTTCAATAAAGAAATAAAGTGCACAAATGTCAAAGCATCATAACAAACAGTTATGTCAAATAGCAGCAGAAGTGCACTTTTTGGAGAGCTGTATTATTTTCAGTTTTGTGCCCAAGGGACTGATTTTATTTAACACTAGTATTATTTATACACCTATAGTGATCACAGAGACAGGTTGTTTTTGTGTTACCTTATATGTTTGTTTTTCTGAAAAATCCCACTTAATATACTTTGGGTAACAACAGTCAATATTTATTTATTTTATTTTTTTAGGGGGGCAACAGTCAATATTTATTTATTTTTTAGATTAAATTGTTTTCTTTTTTAATAAAAGTGAGCTTTTGTTAAACCAAATATTGTGTGTTTTTTTCCATATACAACAACCTATCTGGACTCGATAAGAGAATCGATAAGGAATCGGTTCGATAAGAGGATTCGATAATAGACTCGAACTCGATAATTTCTTATCAAACATTATCCCTATCTATCGCTTCTTCTGACTTCATTTTAATACCCCAAAAGGGATAAGCGGCAGAAAATGGATGGATATCAATTTGCATAATGAGATAATGACGACAAGGTCCAATATTAGCATGACTAAAGCCTTGGTGATGTTCCACTGGAGCCGACATTAGTTCTGTATGGAGTGACTTAATTTCATTTAGAAACAAGCGTACGAGGGAGGAACCAAATTAAAAACGTTTTGGGGCATTTTATACACTTTGTTTTTGGAAAGGCCACAGAATGGAGGCGGACAGATGATTTAAGGTAGTTGAAGAAAGGGGAGATAATTTAGTGCCCACTCTTGCCAGAAGATGATTTAACTAGGCCATGTTGACACCTCCACACACACAAAAAAGATTGTGCTTGTAGTTTTGATTGTCTCCAAGAAAAATTATAATTTAGGGTAGTCCTGATACCAATATTTTGGTACCGGTACCAGTACCAAAATGTATTTCGATACTTTCCGCTACTTTTCCCAAAAAAAAAAGGAACCACAAAAAATGGCATTATTGGTTTTATTTATTTTATTTTTCTTAAATCTTATGATACATTAAACATACATTTCTTATTGCAATCAAAGAACAATTTTGTCATTAAATAACATAGCGAACATACTAAACAACTTATTTTTAGTACTAAGTAAGCAAACAAAGGCTAACATATTGTGTCATTTCTGATTGTTTTATTTTGTCAAAACTATGAGGGAAAAGCGGTAGAAAATGGAATATTAATAATCTACTTGTTTATTTAATAGTTAATATCTGCTTACTTTCTGTTTTAACATGTTCTATCTACACTTTGGTTAAAAATTTAATAATCTGTTATTCTTTTTTTTGGATACTTTACATACATTTTGGATGATACTACACATGTTGGTAACAACCCAATACTAAGTAGTGACAGGGTCATACATTGGCCGTATCTAAAGTGCTCATGTGTCCACGGATGAGTTTATAAACCATAAGAAAATGAGAAAATATTGTGTGCTAATAAAAAATATCGATGTAATCATCGTACGATTGACTATATACGGCTCTTGGTATCGTTACAGTCGATGCCTGTGTAGCTCCACCCGTGGCATTTGTTTACATTCAGGGGTGCAAGCTTGCTATTAGCGGTTAGCTATTGTATCCTCCAACATTGTGTAGTGAATAATGTTTAGCTAGTCCTCATCCTATAGGTAGGATACTTGTAAGAAACAGTTTATTTATCGCCATAGAAGCAAGCATTAGTGATTTAGAAGCAGCAAAAACACTGCTGACTGCGGATGGACGTTAGCCACTAGCTAGTTAGCCATGGTTTAAAGCACCTCTTGCAGAGCAGCGCTACAGTGTTTATAGCTTCACCTTTATTGTTAGTTTTCAAGCCAAAATGCATCCATTCTCCCTTTTCTCTCTCCACACTGTGTCTGGTTGTAAGTATTCCATGTGTGTGCGTTGCCTAACATGCGCTGTCACATATGCATGTAGATGGCAGTTTCTCATGTTTGAGTGTCACAACATTGCTAGGCTTACGGCAGAAGAACTGCTCTACGGCAGACTAAACGGGACTGTTGCTCTTGTGTGTTGTTACCGCGCTGGGTGGGAGTTAATGTAAACAGCCTACAATATACCTGCACGATACTCGCCCTCGATCATTCTATGTGGTGTCAGAAGTGGCCAGTGAGTCACGAAAATTCAATAACGAAGTAAGTAGGCAACAGAAACTTGAAGCCCCCAGCAAACTTTGCCTTTGACAAGCCAATTGAATGGCTAGACTGGAGACAGCCCTTCGAATGGTACAGACTAGCAACAAAACTCTGATTTATGCAATGAGCAACAAGGTACAAAACATATATAAATCGTTCACCTTTGCCAAAAATAACTTTGACAGCATGGTAAAAAAGTTTGGCCAGTATTTTTTCCAGAGGAAGAATATTATCCCCGAGAGGGCATGTTTCCACCAATGTGTTTAGCAGCCAGGGGAGAAGGCAGAGTGTTTTAGCCGAGCCCTGTATGATGTATCAGAGCACTGTGAGTATGGTGCAGTCAAGATGAAAATATCTGCAACCGTATTGTTGTTGGGATAATTAACGAGCTCTTGCGCATACTACAGCTAGGCAGCTAGAGGAGGTTGCGAAAAGTAAACCTGCAGGGAGACAAGTTGGGATCAGTACAGGTGGTGCGTTACAAACAAAATAATAATTGGAAGCAGCAACAACAACCAGGCAAGACAAAAGACAGAAAATGCGGGAATAAAAAGAAATGTGGTAAATGTTGGAAAGTCCAGCATGGTAGAGATGAAAGGCGCTCTGCAAGGAAAGCTACATGCCATAACTGCCAAAAAATCGGACATTGGTCCAGAGCGTGTTGCAACAGCAACAGTGAATGAAGTCACAGAGAGTGGGCAGGCTGAACAGACATCCTATGTCTTAGGTTCAGTGTGCAGTGCAGATGCGAAAGAGCAGTGAACTGTGCAACTACAGGTGGATTCCATCTCAATGGAATTTTAAATCGATACAGGAGCTAATGTCAATTTATTAGGTGAGAATGCATTCCCACACTCACCCCACTGAGAGCACTAGAACCTGCTGACATTCATTTAGACAGCCCAAGAGGTGAATTGTTGTGTCTGGGCCGATTTAAAGTGACAGTTAGCCGTAAAGGGAACAATTACCCATTCAAAGCATATGGGGTCCGTGGCCGCAGTGTCAACAATCTAATCAGCCAGTCCCTGTCAGTTGGAATGAACTTGGGGGGAACTTGGCAACGAGTTGACGAAGGGATACTCACCACCGGTGGACATCAGCAAGCTTAGGGTGAGCATGGCACACCAAAAACTGAACCAATTAAAATACAGTTGAAGAACAGTGCTCAATTGTACCCTGTTCATAACGCACGCCGTGTGCTCTTTTCCAATGTTACAAAAACCACAGGAAGGAGAACAATGGCATCATAGAGCCAGTAACACAGCCAACTGAATGGTGCGCACCAATGGTGCCTGTTCTGAAGAAGAACACTGGCAAAGCCAGGATATGTGTGGACTTGATAAGGCTAAATGAATCAGTCAAAAGAGAGCGTTAAATCCTACCTCCCTCGGATGAGATCACTGCCAAGCTTAGTGGAGCAACGGTGTTCTGCTCTCTTGATGCTGCGACAGGCCGTCATCAAACTTATCAGATCAGGATGGCCAGAATACATTGGTAACATCCCACTGTGTGCCAGATATTTAATGAAATTGAAAAACTAACGTTTAGAAGCTGATGGCTTGGCCACACGAGGAAACAGATATGTTATTTCAAAGTCATTAAGAGCAGAAATTTTGCAGAAAATACACGATGGACATCAGGGGCTCACAAAGTCTAGAGAATGGGTCAAAACATTGGTTCGGTGGCCAGGGCTCTCCCTCGGAATTAAGAGTTTGTATAGTCATGCAAGACCTGTTAGGAGCAAAAGCGTGCTCAGCAGAAGGAACCACTCATCTCCACACACCTGCCGGTTTGCCCGTAGAATCAAATTGTTCTTGACCTCTGTGAACACAACAAGCACGATTATCTTGTACCAAGAAATCCTGCACCCACCGTCAACGACCAGTTTGGGATCTTGGATAAGGTGGTGAGTGACAACGCACCTCAATTCTCCTGTGCGGAATTCCAGGAGTTGGCATGACAGCTAGACTTCAGACACATTACGTCTAGTCCTCACCACCCTCAAGGAAGCGGACACGCGGAACGAGCAGTGCAGACCGCAAAGACAATCCTCCAGCAGGACGATCTACTGATAGCCCTCATGTTCTATCGTTCAACTCCCTGTACTACCGCAGAAGTTAGCCCTGCAGAACTACTGATGAGGGGGAAGATCCGACCGACTCTCCTGACGCTCGAGAAAAATCTGCGGCCGAAATGGCCCAACAGAAAAATTGTCAAGCAAAAGAATGTTAATGAGAAGACCAAACAAGCCTTCTATTACAACCACCATCCTAGTGCCAGACATCTTCCTATTCAGGGAGACAATCTGTACATCAAGCTGGACCACGAAAAATCTTGGAAGACGCCAGAGGTTTTCTCAAACCGAACAGACTACCCCACCTGCGCACACCACTGAGAGTGGAGGAATGATTTCTCAACCACTTTGTGCCACTGTTTCAGAGGATATATGCCCAAATCCAGATTAATTGACAACTCCTTCACAAACGCCAGGACATGTTTTGACCAGGTCTAGCTATAGCCACGATAAAAGACTGAATATTAAAAACATATGAACGTCTCACCTCTTTAATTCCCAGACGACCATCTCAAGATTAATATTTTGCAATAAAGCAATATGCATGAACACAAAGAACAAAAAGCACCAATCAATATAGATCAATATACTAATAATCCATATGATATCACTTTTCTGCAGAACAGAACTCTGATTCCGTGTCCCTCCCTAACACTCACGTCTCATTTTGGATGCTGTAAACAAACCCCGCCCACTGTGCTTCTTGCCTGTCTGCATGCAGGTGCTGTGACGTAGATTACTTTAACAATCTGTATATCACTCAAAAGCGCAGACTCCAACCATTGGAATATTCTCCGATGTTCAAGACTCACAGTAATTTAAAAAAATACGAAAAAAAATGTCTAGCAGCCCAGGTTGAAAATCTTAATTTGTCCATGTCTGGTGTATAGTGTTGTATAGCTTCTGAAAAATGTTGATAACAGTAATTGCTTCCTGAGTTATTTTGAAAGAGAAAGAGTTATTTGTGACATACCTGTGTCTACTGGAGATTTAGATTTACCGTAATACATAGCTCACCTTCAGTTTGAAAAGAAGACTAAATGATGATGCGGCATTACAATTGTAATATTGTTTAATTCTATGGAGTGTTTGTTACCTCTGTTTGGTTACACTTTGCAGTTATTTTAAATAACTTTAAACGGAGGGAGATGTCACATATGCATGTAGATGTCAGTATTCCATGTTTAAGAGTGTCACGACTTACGACATTGTTAGGTTTACGGCAGAAGAACTGCTTTACGGCAGACCGAACGTAACTGTTGCTCTTGTGTGTTGTTAACGCACTGGGAGGGAGTTAATGTACACGGCCTACAATATACCTGTATGACAAACCAGACACTCGCTCTTGATCATTCTACATGGCGCGCCGTCATGTTTGTAAAGACGTCCGCAAAATAATAAAAAGTATTGGTATTTTTCAGAGGCAGTATAGTACCATTTTTAATTCATTAGTACCGAGGTACTTTGTTAGATACTGTGCAACCCTATGCTAATTATTAGAACACTGTGTATACTTATTCCAATAAATACAATATAACTTCTCCCAGAAAGGTCTCAGGCCGTCCACACAGAAAAGATAATATATCGTAATGGTGATAGGTGAGAGGAGCGGACTCACCTGGTTCTCCTCATGAGTGACCCTCATCTGCTCTTTAAGAATAGACGTTCGCGCCGCCTCCTCCTTCCTCATGATGCGCTCCTTCTTCAGCTCGGGGCTCCAGAAGCTCTTGATGCTGTTGGTGGAGGAGCCCAGCTTACTGTCCTTCAGGTCCAGCTCCCTGCGCAGTATCTCATTCTCCCTCTGCATATCCCTGAACTGGGCCTGCATCTCTAGCAGTTCTCCCCCACTGCTCCGCACCGCCTGCCTCAGCAGGGCGGAGGGCACCCCCTGGTGGTGGTGGTGGTGGGAGTGCAGCATGGAGATGGAGCCCAGGTCACTGTAAGACAGAAGGTCAGCATGGTGCAGCCCCACCGAAGCGATATTGGGACTGCTGCCCATGGCCGTGACGCGGCCCCCGTACATGGCCCGGCTGGTGGCCCGGCCCAGAGTGGTAGTGCCTTTGGGGTAGGTGGCCGTGGAGCCCACGCCCTCGTGATCGCTCAGGTACATGGGACCCGAAGTGGCGTAGGCAGCATTGAGAGACTGGATGTTCTCCATGGAGAGCGTCTTGCCCCCCGCGCCGCTCCCGCCCCCGCTGTTGGCCCTCCGATGGCCCAGTCTGGGGGACCGAGGCAGGCGCGGGGAGCGTGCGGGGCTGCTCTCTAAGTGACTTACAGCTCTGGCACTGCCGTACATGTCCCGTGAGTGGGCCACAAGGCCACCAGGGGGTCCTTAACGGGGGCACGCTGCGATGATACTGCACAGGCTGGCTGAACCGCACATGGGGGAGGTGATTTCCTGCCGTGGGAGTCGGGGTGCCTCAAACTCGCAGGGAACGCCTGGGAGGCACCTGAGAGAGACAAATCACAACAGGTTGGATGTGTCAGATGAGGAGCTTGGAAATAAAAGGAGACAAGCTGAAACAGAGGAAGCTCTTTGGGAGGTTGGCTGGCCTAAAAACACATTTACTCAAGTTCTGTTTGCCTTAAAAAGACAGATACAACATGACGTACACTCGTACAGTACTTCATTATTTTACCTTTATATATATTTGACATTGTAATTTAAATCTTTTTAAAAGGTACAATACATAATAACGAACATTTGACATGTAAATATGTGATCTTATATCTTTTTGCTAATTTCCATCACCAATCCCTCGTAGGGATTGGCGATATGGCCTAAAATCTATATCTCCATAAATATTGCATCCTCCTACGATAACGATACATATCACCAAATATAATTTGGTATATCAATAGAACCATTTCAAAATGGGTTACAAAGGGTCCTAATTAGACTATTGATATAAGCAGTAACATATTACATCATTTCTGGTTGTTATTTATTTTCTCAAAACTATTATTAATCTAAAAGTTAATTTACTGTTAATATCTAGTTACTTTCTGCTGTAACATGTTTCTATCTACACTTTTGTTAAAAGGTAATAAATATGTATTCTTCTCTTGTTTGGATACTTGACATTAGTTTTGGCCGATACTACAAATGTGGGTAACGATCCAATAGTTACAGGGGCAGTATCGTCATACCAATGATAATACTGATACTTACATTTTTCAAGATTATTAAATGATTAAGTAATTTAATTATTTCCTAATATTGGCTTTGATTTAAAATCCTTTCGCGTTTGTCTTTAGGGTCCTCCTATGTCCAGGGACTTATTTTCTGAGTTTGTAAACAATAACAAAAATGACAAAATATCTTTCTGATACTAAAAATATCAATCTAACCACTGTAGTATCGACCAAATAAGGATATGATACTTGGTATCGGCAATGTCGATATTTGTATAGATCCGCCCAGCATTGTTTACCTTCAAAAGCTCTAGCTTCGGGTTGGCAGTTAGCATATCCTCCTACTGTGTGTAGTGTAGGATATGTAGCTATTCCTAGTCCTCCAGTGATAATGATCCTTTTCGCCTTGGAGGCGGGGAATACTGACTTAGAAGCGGCTTTGCACTGTTAAAGTACCAAGTTAACGATAGTCACAAACACACTAGGTGTGGTGAAATTATCCTCTGCATTTGACCCATCTCCATGTTCACCCCCTGGGAGGTGAGGGGAGCAGTGAGCAGCAGCAGTGGCCGGGCTCGGAAATCATTTGGTGATTTATTTAACCCCCAATTCCAACCCTTGATGCCGAGTGCCAATGGGTCCATTTTTATAGTCTTTGGTATGACTCGGCCGGGGTTTGAACTCACGACCTTCCAGTCTCAGGGCGGACACTCTAACCACAAGGCCACTGAGCAGAGATGTTAGATGCTAGCTAGAATGCAACAGTGCGTTGAGGACGGGTTCTTTCGCTCGTTGCTGATAGTATTAAAAATCTTCTATTTTGCACAACCCTAGTCTCTTTGATGTTAAAATTAAAACACATTCAAAACATATGGAACAGTATTAAATGTAAAATTACAATGTTTAAGTGCCAAAGGCGATATTCTAAAGGCAAATTTACCTTGTACATTACAGAATTACATAAAACAATTGGGGCAGCACGGTGGCAGAGGGGTTAGTGCGTCTGCCTCACAATACGAAGGTCCTGAGTAGTCGTGAGTTCAATCCCGGCCTCGGGATCTTTCTGTGTGGAGTTTGCATGTTCTCCCCGTGACTGCGTGGGTTCCCTCCGGGTACTCCGGCTTCCTCCCACCTCCAAAAACATGCACCTGGGGATAGGCTGATTGGCAACACTAAATTGGCCCTAGTGTGTGAATGTGGGTGTGAATGTTGTCTGTCTATCTGTGTTGGCCCTGCGATGAGGTGGCGACTTGTCCAGGGTGTACCCCGCCTCCCGCCCGATTGTAGCTGAGATAGGCTCCAGCGCCCCCCGCGACCCCGAAGGGAATAAGCGGTAGAAAATGGATGGATGGATGGATAAAACAATTGATCAAATATAAACTGCTCAAAAAAAAGGGGGACACACATAAACAACACGATGTAACGTCGAGTCCATCACACTTTTGTGAAATCAAACTGTCCATTTAGGAAGAAACACTGATTGACAATGAATTTCACATGCTCAAACACCAAGTTACCTAGCTACACACCAGAGGTGTGGACTCTAGAGTCACATGACTTGGACTCGAGTCAGACTCGAGTCATGAATTTGATGACTTTAGACTCGACTTGACAAAATGTAAAGAGACTTGCAACTCGACTTAGACTTTAACATCAATGACTTGTGACTTCACTTGGACTTGAGCCTTTTGACTTGACAAGACTTGCTACTTTCCCCAAAACCCAAAGATTAAAAAGTTATTCAGGAGCGCTCCGTATCTTTCATTGTGTGCGTGTGTGTCTGTCAGCGTGTGTGCTGCTTGTCAGTACAACATCCAATCAAATTAGATCCACATTGTTTTCATCCCACAGCATTCATTCAATCAAATTGCAGGACAACCAACGAAGAACAGCTGTCAAACAACGCGGTAGCGAGGAAAAATTATGCCAAAGATAATTTCGTTCGGGTATTAAAACTACGAGTTGGTCAACAAAAAACTAATTGCAGTATGCAAAACATGCGGTTCGAAGATTACAGACGGAGACGCAACAACTTCCAACTTCGTTCGACATTTGAAGTTGCACAAAGAACGGTAAGTTTTGAATGTAAGCTAACGTTTATTGGCTAAGTAACATAACTTTTATTTGCTGTGTAGTTAAATCAGTGAGGCTGTAAACTCACTGCTAACGTTAAAACCATAGAAATCTTATAAGTAGACGCAGCATCGAGCGCTACTGCTGACGAGACGCGGGGCCGTCATCTTGGAGTGGTGATCCGCTCCACTCAGTGTAATTAATTTGGCAGGAGCAATGAACTGTCAGCGCATTTAATTAATCTTACCTCACTGAATACCACTGATTTTCACGCACGTTTTTTCCATACATGTAGCTATGATAAAGGACACATGTTTTGGCGTGTTTCATTATTCATAGTTTGCTTAAAGGCCTACTGAAAAGAAATGCTTTTATTTAAACGGGGATAGCAGATCCATTTTATGTGTCATACTTGATCATTTCCCGATATTGCCATATTTTTGCTGAAAGGATTTGGTAGAGAACATCGACGGTAAAGTTCGCAACTTTTGGTCGCTGATAAAAAAAAGCCTTGCCTGTACCGGAAGTAGCGTGACGTCACAAGTTGAAAGGCTCCACACATTTCCCCATTGTTTACACCAGCAGCGAGAGCGATTCGGACTGAGAAAGCGACGATTACCCCATTAATTTGAGCCAGGATGAAAGATATGTGGATGAGGAACGTGAGAGTGAAGGACTAGAGTGCAGTGCAGGACGCATCTTTTTTCGCTCTGACCGTAACTTAGGTACAAGCTGGCTTATTGGATTCCACACTTTCTCCTTTTTCTATTGTGGATCACGGATTTGTATTTTAAACCACATCGGATACTATATCCTCTTGAAAATGAGAGTCGAGAACGCGAAATGGACATTCACAGTGACTTTTATCTCCACGACAATACATCGGCAAAACACTTTAGCTACGGAGCTAACGTGATAGCATCGGGCTTAACTGCATTTGGAAACAAAACAAATAAGCCCCTGACTGGAAGGATAGACAGAAAATCAACAATACTATTAAACCATGGACCTGTAAATACACGGTTAATGCTTTCCAGCCTGGCGAAGGATGCTGTTGCTAACGACGCCATTGAAGCTAACTTAGCAACGGGACCTCACAGAGCTATGCTAAAAACATTAGCTATCCACCTACGCCAGCCAGCCCTCATCTGCTCATCAACACCCTTGCTCACCTGCGTTCCAGCTATCGACGGTGCGACGAAGGACTTCACCCGATCACCGATGCGGTCGGCGGCTAGCGTCGGACAGCGCGTCTGCTATCCACCTCAAAGTCCTCCTGTTTGTGTTGCTGCAGCCAGCCGCTAATACACCGATCCCACCTACAACTTTCTTCTTTGCAGTCTTCATTGTTCATTAAACAAATTGCAAAAGATTCACCAACACAGATGTCCAGAATACTGTGGAATTTTGAGATGAAAACAGAGCTTTTTGTATTGGATTCAATGGCGTCCGAATACTTCCGTTTCAACGATTGACGTCACACGCATACGTTATCATACATTGGTTTTCAACCGGAAGTTTAGCGGGAAATTTAAAATTGCACTTTATAAGTTAACCCGCCCGTATTGGCATGTGTTGCAATGTTAAGATTTCATCATTGATATATAAATTATCAGACTGCGTGGTCGGTAGTAGTGGGTTTCAGTAGGCCTTTAACTGTAATATAATATTCTTATACGCTATAAGTGACCAGACGTCCGAGATCAAAACTGGGAATATAATCCCAGAGAAGGGGGAAAAAAGGGTCAGCTATTTTTAAGTTGAAGAAACAATATGATTAGGTTATATATACATGTGTATATCCTACATAAACAATGTATGAATACATTAGATATCTACATATCTTAGGGACCTATAGACTGTATCTCTGTTGATGCAGCAGCAGAGAGTTTATTCTGTCTTGACACTTTGTATTGATATTTTGTATTACATTCTTCCCTTAAATGATAATGTTTCCAATGATTGTTTTATACGTATTTTTTATGTATGTCGTTTTGGATGAAAGCGTCTGCCAAATACTTAAAGGCCTACTGAAATGAAATGTTTTTATTTAAACGGGGATAGCAGATCCATTCTATGTGTCATACTTGATCATTTCGCGATATTGCCATATTTTTGCTGAAAGGATTTAGTAGAGAACATCGACGATAATGTTTGCAGCTTTTGGTGGCTGATAATAAAGCCTTGCCTGTACCGGAAGTAGCGTGACGTCAAAGGTTGAAAGGCTCCTCACATTTCCCCATTGTTTTCAATGCAGCGTGAGCGATTCGGACCGAGAAAGCGACGCTTACCCCATTAATTTGAGCGAGGATGAAAGATTCGTGGATGAGGAACGTAAGAGTGAAGGACTAGAGTGCAGTGCAGGACGCATCTTTTTTCGCTCTGACCGTAACTTAGGTAAAAGGGCTTATTGGATTCCACACTTTCTCCTTTTTCTATTGGAGAAAAATATAGTGGGTTTCAGTAGGCCTTTAAACATAAACATATATAAACACCTGAAAGTCTTTATATCAGCTAAAACCACCAATTTGTTTCACTGGATTCAGAATAAAACCAAATTCTGTCTTACCCAACAATGTTAGTATTTGAATATTGTTACTTGAAGACTTATTCTTGGTTACAATTATACTGTTAAGAAAGTATTGTATTATACTTTGCCTAAAATGAGAATGCATCATAATCAGTGGCGGCTGGTGAATTTTGTTTTAGGTGGGGCTGAAAGTTTGTAAACCAAACCCCTGTAGGGGGGTCATCCTCTCCCAGAAGATTTATTTGGGATTTTTACATACAAATATTGAAGATCTTTGCTCCTTCTCCATATTATTTTCACAAAATACATCCAATAATACGTTAATGTTAAATCTTACTTGTGAAAACTAATCCCCCGATTCCTATTTTCAACAGTCCGCTCATTTGAGCAGGAAAAAACGCTGAACACCAGCCCGGCATCTTTGTTTTCTACCTGTCAACTGTCAGTTTAGGCTGCTCCTCATCACCACTTCAAGATGGCGGCCGAATTTCTCGCGTCACAGCAGCCAATGCTGCGTCTACTTATAAGATGTGTATGGTTATAATGTCATTGCAAACACGGCAATCTGTTGTGTCCACTGCAGTTCGCTACCTTATTCATACTTTTTGTCAAGTGATTTTTTTTAAGCAGGGTTGCATGGAGTACCTATACATAACGTTACGCTAGTCAATGTATCACACACAGTAACGTAACGTTAGACGGCGGTCAGCAGCACCGCGTATTTTAGCCACCTACAAAAAGACAAACATAGTCAAATAAAGGTCAGTTAAAATGTATACTATATTAAGAATATGTGTACATATTCCATAGGGCCCTGACATCTAAAAAGTACAACTCTGTTCATTGTTATGTTCATGTATTTGTTATGTTTTTTATGTGTACGCACACATCAACACACATACAGTATGAGATGAGATCAATGAGATAAGGTAAGAACAGGATAGAAACTGCTGCGGAACTAGTTACAATGAAATATGACATGGAAATACAATGTTAACCCTTTTCTGCAAATAAGTACAGTTGCACTTGTTTTTTCAAATGTGTTTATTCTGTAAAGCCTTGTCTTGGTTTAACTCCTATCTTACTGACAGGATGCAGTGCGTCTCCCATAACAATGTGACATCGGACTATGTTAAGGTAACGTGCGGAGTCCCCCAGGGTTCGGTTCTTGGCCCTGCACTCTTTAGCATTTACATGCTGCCGCTAGGTGACATCATACGCAAATACGGTGTTAGCTTTCACTGTTATGCTGATGACACCCACCTCTACATGCCCCTAAAGCTGACCAACACGCCGGATTGTAGTCAGCTGGAGGCGTGTCTTAATGAAATTAAACAATGGATGTCCGCTAACTTTTTGCAACTCAACGCTAAGAAAACGGAAATGCTGATTATCGGTCCTGCTCAACACCGACATCTATTTAATAATACCACCTCAGTGTTTCCCATAACCTGCCAAGATACCTGTGGCTGTGGGGGCGTGGCTGTGGGCGTGGCCACCATGACATCATCGAGTAATTTGCATAATTTACTACAATGATTAGATTTTCTCTAAAAAGGCTCAAAAAATGTATACTTACTAATTAATAATAACAGTTTTGTTTTAAACTTCCATCCATCCATCCATTTTACAATATAATTACAACCCTTTATGTACATATTTATATACAGATTTGAACAATAAGTTAATTCACTGAAATATATTTATTAATTGTGGTTCTTACAAAAAATATATCTTATAAAATATAAAATCTAAAATGTCTCAAAGCTCTGCCCCTTTAATTAGTGCATACTAAATAATTTAACTTTAGCCTACTACTACAAGTAGTGGTGGTAGATAGACACAGAGCTTCATCAAACATCTGATCCACTGAACAAAGAGCTCCAAAAATCTTGAACTTTAGACTGCCATCAGTTTTACTCCCTACACTTAACCATGTGTTTCCTACTGCCTGCAGACTTTGCATCCTTTGTTATATACACATGTTGTGTTTCTAATATAAATACATTTAATAAAGTCAAATACAAATAAGGCAACAAGAGAAGTATCCTACACTTCTCTTTTGTAAAGTAAATCTGAACAGCTGATATGGGCATCTACATCAACTATATGATTTGCCTGAGAAGCTGGAGAGGACAAAAAAAACAACCAAAAAAAAATTATTTTTAATTTTTATTTATTTTTTTTAATTTTATTTGTGGCGGACGTAATTCTCTCGTGGCGGGCCGCCACAAATAAATGAATCTGTGGGAAACACTGCACCTTAACATTTGACAACCAAACAATTACACAAGGCGACTCGGTAAAGAATCTGGGTATTATTTTCGACCCAACTCTCTCGTTTGAGTCACACATTAAGAGTGTTACTAAAACGGCCTTCTTTCATCTCCGTAATATCGCAAAAATTTGTTCCATTTTGTCCACTAGCGACGCTGAGATCATTATTCATGCGTTCGTTACGTCTCGTCTCGATTACTGTAACGTATTATTTTCGGGTCTCCCTATGTCTAGCATTAAAAGATTACATTTGGTACAAAATGCGGCTGCTAGACTTTTGACAAGAACAAGAAAGTTTAATCATATTACGCCTATACTGGCTCACCTGCACTGGCTTCCTGTGCACTTAAGATGTGACTTTAAAGTTTTACTACTTACGTATAAAATACTACACGGTCTAGCGCCAGCCTATTTTGCCGATTGTATTGTACCATATGTCCCGGCAAGAGATCTGCGTTCAAAGAACTCCGGCTTATTAGTGATTCCCAGAGCCCAAAAAAAGTCAGCGGGCTACAGAGCGTTTTCTGTTCGGGCTCCAGTACTTTGGAATGCCCTCCTGGTAACAGTTAGAGATGCTACCTCAGTAGAAGCATTTAAGTCCCATCTTAAAACTCATTTGTATACTCTAGCCTTTAAATAGACCCCCCTTTTTTAGACCAGTCGATCTGTCGTTTTCTTTTCTCCTCTGCCCCCTTGCTGGGTTATTCCGGTTCCGGTGACCATGGATGAGGTGCTGGCTGTCCAGAGTTGAGACCCGGGGTGGACTGCTCGCCTGTGCATCGGTTTGGGGACGTCTCTGCGCTACTGACCTGTCTCCGCTCGGGATGGTCTTCTGCTGGCCCCACTATGGACTGGACTCTCACTGTTATGTTGGATCCACTAGGGACTGTACTTAGAGGGGGGGTTACCCACATATGTGATCCTCCCCAAGGTTTCTAATAGTCATTCACATCGACGTCCCTTGTGTGGGCTCTGTGCTGAGGATGTCATTGTGGCTTGTGCAGCCCTTTGAGACTTTTGTGATTTAGGGATATATAAATAAGCATTGATTGATTGATTGAGTTAAATGTTTAAAATGACTGGTTAATAGTGCTATTATGAAGTGCAATGTCAGCACTATTTTTTTTCCTGCAATTTCAAATGCACTTGTTTTAATAAATAAATACAGCGTTTTAAAAGCATACACAATCTGTGTAAATATATTAGTATGTGGTTAAAAGAATTTGAAAGGACTCGAAACTCAAAATGCAGGACTTGGGACTTGACTTGAGACTTTCCAGTCTTGACTTTGGACTTGACTCGGGACTTGAGGGCAAAGACTTGAGACTTACTTATGACTTGCAAAACAATGACTTGGTCCCACCTCTGCTACACACTCACTGTCATGTTTTTGATGACTGTTTTCTTAAATTTAATGAATATCATTTACTTCTTCTTCTCAGCACTGTCCTTTAACTAAAAAGACCGAATGTTGTGGTCAGATCTTACGTTGTTCACTGTGACATTCGCTACGCCAATTAGCGGTGGGCAGGCTGGTAACCTGAATAACTTTTACAAGTTATGTAGATCAGGCGGGTGTACCTAATGAAGTGGCCGGGGAGTGAATGTCCAAGTGGCTGATAGGACCTCTCATCTTCACGCTCTTGCTGACATTCATCAATACCCACTTAAAGAAACTGACACATACAGGAGAGCTTTACAAGCCTTTAGTACATGAGATAATGAATAGACAAACTGATATTTTTTATCACACAGCAGTCCGTCTGTGATCATAAACCCACCCAGCAGTTCATAAATGCATGAGATGTTAGCTCCATCTTTGTTTTCCTTGCCAATCAATCACCCACAAAGCGTGCCGCAGTCGAATCGCTGGACGCTCGTCGAAGAAGCGCAGACGTTAGTTGGCAAATATGACCTTATTGATCGGCCCTCGAATGTGACCGTGATGGTAATCGTCTTCTCTTGGTTCGCACTGGTGTTTAAACCCGGTGTTTACGAAGAAAGGAGCATTCAGTCAAGGAGAAAGCCTAGCAGGATATATCACACATCTGCCTGTTGACACACACACACACACACACACACACACACACACACACACACACACACACACACACACACACACACACACACACACAATCACACACAGCAGGCTATAGAAGTAATACAATATCTTCAAGCCAGTGCAATAAAATCCAATAATGAAAGAGCGCTAACACAATCAGACTTAGTGGTACAGTATGTGGCCCAAAGTAATACTCCTCAATTATTCATGGCTTTATAAGTCGTTGGACATTCATTCAAAGGACACTTCAATAGGCACCCCTGCTTGATCTAATGACGCATAATACAAGATCACAATGTCAGCTTTGGTGGACACGGTCCTACAGTACAAAGTGTAAAAAAAAAAAGGTTTGTTCAAGTGCAGTTAGTCCAACAGAGACCAATAGTGGGTATGAAAAACACTAATCTATTTATTATTAACCGTCTGGAATGGATTTATGCTGTCTTTAAGTTGAAGTGGAGTGATAATTTTGTTGGCTACAATAGTTCATGAAGCCCAGCTAACGACACAGTAAGTTGAATGATGCGGACATACTTTATAACACGCTTCTGCCTTGGAGGCTTTGAGCCTGATTTATTGTACTAAGATCGCTAAACAGTGTGTGCAAACAAAGATATAGCGTGTATTATTAGTGGCCATGTTGCATGTGACCTACTAACACTGTGTGTGCTATTCATAACTGGTGCAGACTGCCTTATTTAAATGAGAATTTTGCACGTACTATACTCCCCACATTTTCACTCGATCATTTACTGCACATTCTTTTTATCATTTTATCGTGTTTTCAAACAAGCAGCAGTCATGTCCCACTTTTTATGGGCATTTCAGAAACCAGCAGTCCTGACTCCTGCAGTGCATCTACGAACCCCGTTTCCATAGGAGTTGGGAAATTGTGTTAGATGTAAATATAAACGGAATACAATTATTTGCATATTATTTTCAACCCATATTCAGTTGAATATGCTACAAAGACAACATATTTGAAGTTAAAACTGATAAACTTTTTTTTTTTGCAAATAATCATTAACTATAGAATTTGATGCCAGCAACACGTGACAAAGAAGTTGGGAAAGGTGGCAATAAATACTGATAAAGTTGAGGAATGCTCATCAAACACTTATTTGGAACATCCCACAGGTGAACAGGCAAATTGGGAACAGGTGGGTGCCATGATTGGGTATAAAAGTAGATTCCATGAAATGCTCAGTCATTCACAAACAAGGATGGGGCGAGGGTCACCACTTTGTCAACAAATGCGTGAGCAAATTGTTCAACAGTTTAAGAAAAACTTTTCTCAACCAGCTATTGCAAGGAATTTAGGCATTTCACCATCTACGGTCCGTAATATCATCAAAGGGTTCAGAGAATCTGGAGAAATCACTGCACGTAAGCAACTAAGCCTGTGACCTTCGATCCCTCAGGCTGTACTGCATCAACAAGCGACATCAGTGTGTAAAGGATATCACCACATGGGCTCAGGAACACTTCAGAAACCCACTGTCAGTAACTACAGTTGGTCACTACATCTGTAAGTGTAAGTTAAAACTTTCCTATGCAATGCGAAAACCGTTTATCAACAACACCCAGAAACGCCGTCAGCTTCGCTGGGCCTGAGCTCATCTAAGATGGACTGATACAAAGTGGAAGAGTGTTCTTTGGTCTGACGAGTCCACATTTCAAATAGTTTTTGGAAACTGTGGACGTCGTGTCCTCCGGACCAAAGAGGAAAAGAACCATCCGGATTGTTATAGGCGCAAAGTTGAAAAGCCAGCATCTGTGATGGTATGGGGGTGTATTAGTGCCCAAGACATGGGTAACTTACACATCTGGGAAGGCGCCATTAATGCTGAAAGGTACATACAGGTTTTGGAGCAACATATGTTGCCATCCAACATATGTTACCATGGACGCCCCTGCTTATTTCAGCAAGACAATGCCAAGCCACGTGTTACATCAACGTGGCTTCATAGTAAAAAAGTGTGGGTACTAGACTGGCCTGCCTGTAGTCCAGACCTGTCTCCCATTGAAAATATGTGGCGCATTATGAAGCCTAAAATACCACAACGGAGACCCCCGGACTGTTGAACAACTTAAGCTGTACATCAAGCAAGAATGGGAAAGAATTCCACCTGAGAAGCTTAAAAATGTGTCTCCTCAGTTCCCAAACGTTTACTGAGTGTTGTTAAAAGGAAAGGCCATGTAACACAGTGGTGAACATGCCCTATCCCAACTACTTTGGCACGTGTTGCAGCCATGAAATTTTAAGTTAATTATTATTTGCAAAAAAAAAATCAAAGTTTATGAGTTTGAACATCAAATATCTTGTCTTTGTAGTGCATTCAATTGAATATGGGTTGAAAAGGATTTGCAAATCATTGTATTCCGTTTATATTTATATCTAACACAATTTCCCAACTCATATGGAAACGGGGTTTGTACAATGAAACCCACTTTTTTTTTCAGTGCGCTCTTGGGAGCTGGCTGCAGCACTGACTGCGAATGTGAAGAAGAACATACAATATTAGTATTACCGGTATATTAATATTAAGTATATCAATATGTGGAATTAAATGATGGAATGGATTAGGTAAAGAAATCAAAAATTTACTAATATGATCCAGTTTAATAGGCTGTTCAAATTAAAGGGTTTACAAAGTACAAAGAAGAAGGATTATGATAAACGTCAGTTTGATAAAGAGAAAACAAAGAAAGTTGACCCAGATTCCGTAAATGAACAAGGAAATCTCGACTACTACTACTTCTAAAAAATTAAAAGGGTCGCCACACCTAAAAAATGTGTGGGTTTTTTTACGTGAAATAAAAAATTTAAGTAATATAATGAATGTATGAATCAATATATTGGGTAATATACTGTTTTTGGGAGGGTTCTAATCTCTTTTATGGCTGTTAAATAGAGGCAACACAGACATCAGCGTGCATCTACATTAGCTTTATTTTTCAACTCACTTCAGTAAACAACTTACGTAAGCAAATATGCCACAGCGTCAATTCTGGTCCTTCCAACAATCCTTATTTCTTCTTAATCAAAATTGATATTCATATATTACATATAGCTAATTATTAAAATTCCGCCGTCAAAAAAAGACTTTGTTCACCGAAACCTCCGCTGGTGGGCGGGCTGCGTCTTTCCCCACGTACACGAATGACGTAGCTCGCACAAACCTAACGAAAAAATGGCATTCTGGTCGCATTCCTGTTTAGACTGAAGTCACATTTGAAAAGATCAGATTCCTATTGAATTGGCCTTAATCTGATGCGAAAAGATCAGATTTAAAGCGTTAAGACTGGCAAAAAGATCCGATCTGTGTAACTTCAGGGTCAGATTTGGTGTGCAGTGTAAACAGGGGCAGAAATTATTATCAAGGTTTAGGTCAGGCTGATTACAAAATTATATAATAATCAAATATACTGCATTAGAAGGGACTAACAAACATTTATGAAAATACAATTACATAGTGCTAAAAATAAATACATTCTAAACTAAATTAATAATAAACAATAAATATGTTTCTTAAATAAACTGTCGATAAAATTTAAGTACAAACGAAAATACTAAAGTCATAATTGTGGCGCTTCAGAAACTTCTCTATGACTTTACTCCAGACTTCTTCTGTTTGTTTGATATTGTCATCACATCAAGTGGTGGAAAAGTGTATTACAACTGAGTACCACTGCGGCCCATACTGATCAGCAGCTAAGAAACAATATATTTTTAGGTGGCACTCTTGGAGGCGCTCGTGGCCCATTCCTATGGTTAAGAAACAATGCTCTAAAGTACATCCTAGATCCACTTCCATAGTATCGTGTCTTGGGAAGGTTGCTGTAATGTGAGGTCCGTGAGCACTTTTGGGAGTGAATGTATTTAGGATGTAATCAATCTTGCTGGCTAACAAGAAAGTACATTCATATTTAATGCATTAATAATGACTTTTATATGATTTTATTGTAGGTTTGATGTATTGCGTTCTATTATTTAGGCTTTGCACGCCATATTCGTAGATAGCAAGAAGATCAGTCGTCCAGTGGTGATCAATACACGACCGTCTGCAAGCAACACGAAAAAATGGTCTTTACGGTCTCACGACGCCCTATGATACTTTCTCTCTGCAGAGGATACTAAACACTTGCCATAGCAACCACATCAGGGCTAAAAGAGAATAAGCACCTCGGTGGTTGGGCGCAACACTACGTTTCCCAAAAAGGTGAAAGGGCAGATGATGCATTGGTGGAGAATCACCAACACTTTTTCATTCATTTGTGTCCTTTTTGGCTTTTTTTTTAAAGCCAATAACATTTTGCAGTAAGCGGTGCAGGTCAGAAAGGACGCTAAAAATAAATCTGTTTAAAAACGCAAATGATAACGTCTATGCATTCACTTCGGTCCCTGTGAGACACACCGCTAAATCCAATTCTAAATTAACGTTGGTGGAGAATCATCAACACTTTTTCATTCATTTGTGTCCTTTTTGGCTTTTTTTTAAAGCCAATAACATTTTGCAGTAAGCGGTGCAGGTCAGAAAGGACGCTAAAAATAAATCTGTTTAAAAATGCAAATGATAACGTCTATGCATTCACTTCGGTCCCTTTGAGACACACCGCTAAATCCAATTCTAAATTAACACATTTGAGCTTGCTCTTATCTTCATCAATTTCCACAGACTGCCCACAAAAAAGAAAATTAGAAAATTAACACTTTGGAAGAACTACAAACTGCCAGAGACATCTTTAATATTGGCTCACAATGTGTGTTTTATTTACGTGTCATTGAAATTAACTGTTTATGGCTGATGAATGTTTGCACAATTTCCATCAGTCGTGCGAGACACTGTATGGCAGAATGTTTTGAACTCCTATTTCCACGGCAGTGTCATATTGAGCAGTATAATGTGGACATATCAAATTCAATTTAATGCTGGTAAAAACATTAGGGCTGCCCTGATCTAATGTTGAAATCGGATATTGGTCCAATATCAGCAAAAAAAAAACATTGGATTGGCTCAGCTTGTATTTAAAATGTCAGATATAAGAGCTCCGACACAAGCAGCTGGATTCGTACCAGGAACCCTGAAGTTTCTGGACAGCCGAGCTATCATCTGAGCCACGCCGTTCAAGACCATGTACTGTACTTCTGTCTTAGAAAATTTCCGTTTTTTTTTTTTAAATCAAGGCTTAGTCAGAATCCTCCATTAGGGATGTATATCGTTGGGATTTTACTGTTATCAATACCAATCGATATTCCTTATCAATACCAGTAACCACTTATCGGTACTATATGTAAAAAATATTTTTTTATTAGCATTTTATTAGCCCAAGAGGTTGTACACCTCCAACATCATGTAACATCTCACATCAGGGAAGTATTTTATCAACACCTGCTTTTTTAAGTCGTAAACAAATCAACTATGTTTCCAGCGCAAGGTGCAATAAAGTTATGTCATCCTCTTAAAAAAAACACACAGATCCATCACTGTGTTTCTCTTCATTACAATAACTCAGCTGGAAATCAAATGTACTGTATGTATGGCATTCATGTGTAGAGCACGGGTATTTTACAAAATACATCATGTCAAATGCATCCTATTGATCAATCAATCAATTAGCATGTTAGGCGGGTGTGCATTTAAGTAAGGTGTGTTTTGATGCCACGCAAACGTAGCGTGATGAATTGACGTTAGACGGAGCAACTTTATGGATTATTATATTAATTCAATTTTTCTTTTCTTTTTTAAAGTGGATTGTTAATGGCCTGTGGATCACTGGATCGCTAGGATGACGATTGATGATAGCGGTGGTTGTGAGCAATGCGCTTTCTCTTCAAACTGACACTAACCCTTATTGACTTTGAGGAACTTTTGAGGAGCTGATTATCAGATTATCCCCGTGTCTTTTTTATGTGTGGGGGTGGAACCTGAAGTGAATGTGACAGCGTGTCATAATTATGTGATAAAAGAATATAGGTGTCATTTGTCCATATTCTGGACGACCCATTTACTCGGTACTCGATATACATCCCATTTCCTACTCTTTATTTTCTTCTGATGATCTTTCCGGCCGTTCTTCAATTGAGGTCCCAGAGCGACAATTGGGAAGTCCCCCCAGGATTTGACATGTCTTTTTTGTGATTTTCGCAGCCTAAAATGCCTGAATTGGTAGAATATTTTTTTATTGTCAAATTACTGTACTTTTTAACTTACTTCTAACTAATAATAGTAATGATGAATTATAATTTCAGAAATAAACTCCACCAGTAGCTTTATTATTGTTTGTTGTCTGCTCTGCTGTTCTCAAGATGCAGACATTTTCCAGTGTATGTTTTACACTTTATAGAGTCCATCTCAAACATTCATTTATGTTCCAACACGCAATCTATAGCGCACATTTTGTTGGTAAATGAGAGACATTGAGAGAATATTATCATACTTTAACATCTCTGACATGTGAATGCTGCCTCTTTGCTAGGATGGCGTGGCGAAGTTGGGAGAGTGGCCGTGCCAGCAATCTGAGGGTTACTGGTTCAATACCCACCTTCTACCATCCTAGTCACGTCTGCTGTGTCCTTGAGCAAGACACTTCACCCTTGCTCCTTATGGGTTCTGGTTAGTGCCTTGCATGGCAGCTCCCGCCATGAATGGGTGAATGTGGAAATAGTGTCAAAGCGCTTTGAGTTCCTTAAAAAGATAGAAAAGCGCTATACAAGTATAACCATTTACCATTTTTACCATTTAAGTCAGCATTGCAAATGCAAATTTGTTACAAATTGCCTTACCCTGGATAAATAAAGGTTAAATAAGAATATAAATACGTGTTAACTGCGGAGAGAAGATGTATTTTTGTTGCTAAATGTTTATATAGTACATTACCTAGGGGGCTTAACGCAATGGGCAAGGAACCAGAAGGTCTAAGCTGAACAGCAATTGTCCCGTTTGATCCATAATGAGTTGATCTGTTGTTACATTTTGCTGTCCCCACTACACAAGAAACAAACAAGCAGTTAACGTGCGCAATTAAGCGCCGCTCAGAGACAACTTTGATTGGCTAAAAAAGGAGGTTAAATAGCCAAAATGTACAGGTAAATTGCGGACAATCGACAACTTTGCGTGTCTGTGGTTGAATTTGAGCGTTTGCGACATCAAGAATTCCCTGAGGGACTGATTGGGGGACTTTCTGGAGAGGAATGCATTAAAAGACAAAAAATAATCCATAAAGTCAGAACGCGCAGTATGCTCACTCTTGTATGGTCCTCTGGCAAGCGTAGTAAAATTCGATTTGTGGACACGATCACTCCTCGTGTGAGTTGGTGAATGCTAGTCACCAGAATCAATCGGCTGTTGCTGTGAATGAATGAGATTGTGATTTGTACATGCAGCCCTATTTTTTATTAATCTGGCATCTCTTAGACCAGGGGTGTCAAACTCATTTTAGCTCAGGGGCCGCATGGAGGAAAATCTATTCCCAAGTGGGCCGAAATGGTAAAATCATGGCATGATTATTTAAAAATAAAGACAACTCCAGGTTGTTTTCTTTGTTTTCCGTTGGCCAAAAATAGAACAAGCACATTCTGAAAACATACAAATCACAAATAATCCTCTGGACAAAACACTTCAAGTTTGTTGAAAATTCTGAAGAAATTGGTGCAGTTTCAAAAACACAATGAGCTTAGACTTTGTCTCAGTGTATCTACAAGGCCAGAATTAAACTTTAAGTCAAAGTCTTTCTGGAATTGAACAAAAAACACAACATATAAACTCTTCTAGGTATCAAATACCTCCTTTGTCATGTCCACGTATAAATCCAATGCTAACTCAACAAACCATAAGAAACAGAGGTAAAAAACTATTCAGAAGGGTTAAGTTTTCTCGTTTTTGACAGAGACGTTATGGGGGAGCAAAGGTGCCAAAAACGATGTGTTCGAAGCAGAAGACATAAAACGGCAGGTTTTAAGTTTCATTTGGTCGCTTTACTTTGTCCCTCTTGCTAGTCCTAACAGACTTGCTATTGTGACATCCAGTGGACACATTTAGAACAGCAGTTTTTTTAATTAAAAAAAAATGCAGCTCATTTTAATACTTGGCAAACTCATCACGTGGGCTGGATAAAACCTGCCGTAGGTTTGACACCCCTGTCTTAGACACTAATATAATGATAATAGTACAGTGTTTTGGCTATTAGCTCCTATTAGATATGATGCTTGATGATCTATCAATGCTATAGCAGAGCAGCTCTCAGCAAGTCAGGTTAAGACCACATTAAGGAAACATCTCCGGCAATTTGCTGAGCATCGGTGCGGAGAGGACACAGATGACACACTACAAAGATTTCACCACAGGCGTCACACCGCTCAGTGTCTGCATGGGTCTTCTCCATGAAGGCGGATCCATCCTGACATTTTGCCACATTGTGTCCAAAAGAAACAGCAACAAGGGAGAGGGAGGGTGTAGGGAATTGGAGGGGTGGGGTGAGGGTGTGTGTGGGGGGGTACAACCGGTGGAACTGAGACGATGGCGCTCTTCTTTTTTGAGGTCAGTGTCTCGGGCAGACAAAGATGGAAGGACATCTTGCTAAAAATAGCCTACATATGGGTTGATAATGGAGTGATTTCACATGAGAAGGAGCACCAATGTGAGCGTGCTGCAACATGCATCCTCCTCATCATGTATTCTACTACTGGCGCCTCAACGCCCCAAATGCATGTCCCAGTCAAAAGGGGTGTGGGGGGACACGGTGACAGAGTAAGACGTCTCTCCATGTTTAACAATCATTTGCCTAATTAAAACATGCCATGCTCATCCAACACACTGAATTACACGTCATGCAGCATCAGGAGCCACTGGCACCTCATCCATCCTCCATGTTTTAATGGCCCCGGCGTGGCACACATCCGTCAAGCCTATAATCAAAGCCTCTTGTTTTAAAACACCACTGTGGCGTTTGGATGCAAATCATCTGCTATCAAGTGAGATCTGACCGGCTTTATCCGACCACACACAGAAGGACCCCCCCACCCCCACCCCTCACACACACACACACACAGAACCCACCAGCAAAAGGGATTTAACACAATCGGTTAAATACATATATATACATGAATATGTATTTAAATCGAATCACACTAACCTCCATCGATGTTAATTCCTCTCCCGTGCTGCTACACAGACGGCATCCCGTCGCCTCCATTCAGCCCAGCAGCCTCCTTCAGCATCCTGCGCTGTCATTGGTCCTCCCCTGCACGCCAGCATCATCATCATCACTACCACAAGCGGCAGCTGCATGCGCGGTAGGCGGGGCCCCACTTCTGCATCATCTCGATTAAAATGCACGAACTTCTGGGAGACAAATGTGTACAACTAGCGTGGATTTCTATTGAATGAAGCCGAATGCGTCTGCCCCAGATCTCGTCTCCCAGGCAGCGCGTCTTCGTGATGCTTTGCAGTTTGTACGCAACACCCCCCAACATGTCGTTTACAGATGGCTATTGTCAAGCTTTCCACACACTATTAAGGCATTGAAACTGCTAATACCGGTAAAGGAGCAGGGAGTTGCAATCGCCTTTCAGTCTAAACTCGGGGTTAGAGAAAAAATGCAAGTCACCTCTTTCTTGGTCGAGCTCGTCCACTTTAATCCGTAAAATCACGCTTAAATGAATTTAAAAATATATATATATTGAAAAGGCAAACGTTACTGGCGGGAAGACTCGAACATTTCAACCCCATAAAGGTAAAAGTGATGTTTTTATCGTCTTGTTTGTTGAATGTAGAAAAACTACGGGGTACCGAATGTAACTATTAATCCCATTTGTATGTTGGCACCCTAAATATAATGGTACCTGTTTGACACAACACTTGATCTAAAACTTGTTAGGAAGAGTCCGTTGCAGTTTTGTTGTCTACCCTAACGCAGGGAAGTTTAATTTGGATTATAAACAATCCCAAAGTATTCTTCTTCTTCTTCTTCTTTTGTTTAATGGCGGTTGGCAAGCAACCTTTTGGTGTGCATTACCGCCCCCTACTGAAATGGAGTGTGGATCGAGGTGGAACGTACCCTACTCTAAATTATTTTATTTAACCCTGTCTTTTTTAAATATGTATATAATGCTTTGTAACCTACATGTTCTGAGTGCAATCCTAAAATATCTTCCATTACTAACCTAACCTTCTCTTTTGCTAACTTATTTCCCAGTATTTCCCTTTCTCTATTGTATTTCCTACAATGTATTAAAACATGCCCTGTCTGATGGCAACAGTCACACAGTCCTGTATTATGTTCCCCTATCAATTTCAATTAACTATTTAGATATGTATGTCCTAATCTCATTCTAATAATAATGTCTTCTTCCTCCCTATTTCTATTGCCTCCTCTCATTACACCTACTGTGGTTAAAGGCCTACTGAAACCCACTACTACCGACCACGCAGTCTGATAGTTTATATATCAATGATAAAATCTTAACATTGCAACACATGCCAATACGGCCGGGTTAATTTATAAAGTGCAATTTTAAATTTCCCGCTAAACTTCCAGTTGAAAACGTCTTTGGATGATGACGTATGCGCGTGACGTAACCAGTGAAACAGAAGTATCGGTACCCCATTGAATATAATACAAAATAGCTCTGTTTTCATCTCATAATTCCACAGTATTCTGGACATCTGTGTTGGTGAATCTTTTGCAATTTGTTTAATGAACAATGAAGACTCCAAAGAAGAAAGTTGTAGGTGGGATCGGTGTATTAGCGGCAGACTACAGCAACACAACCAGGAAGACTTTGACTCGGATAGCCGACGCGCTAGCAGATGCTAGCCGACGCTGGCCGACGCTAGCCGACGCTAGCCAACGCTAGCCGACGCTAGCCACCGACCGCACGGATGAACGTGGTGAAGTCCTTCGTCCTTCCGTCGATCGCTGGAATGCAGGTGAGCACGGGTGTTGATGAGCAGATGAGGGCTGGCTGGCGTAGGTGGAGCGCTAATGTTTTTATCATAGCTCTGTGAGGTCCCGTTACTAAGTTAGCTTCAATGGCGTCGTTAGCAACAGCATTTTTAAGCTTCGCCAAGCTGGAAAGCATTAACCGTGTATTTACATGTCTCTGGTTTAATATATTGTTGATCTTCTGTCTATCCTTCCAGTCAGGGATTTATTTATTTTGTTTCTATATGCAGTTAAGCACGATGCTATCACGTTAGCTCCGTAGCTAAGTTAGCTTCAATGGCGTCGTTAGCAACAGCACTTTTAAGCTTCGCCAGGCTGGAAAGCATTAACCGTGTATTTACATGTCCCTGGTTTAATAGTATTGTTGATCTTCTGTCTATCCTTCCAGTCAAGGATTTATTTATTTTGTTTCTATATGCAGTTAAGCACGATGCTATCACGTTAGCTCCGTAGCTAAAGTGTTGCGTCGATGTATTGTCGTGGAGATAAAAGTCACTGTGAATGTCCATTTCACGTTCTCGACTCTCATTTTCAAGAGGATATAAAATCCGAGGTGGTTTAAAATACAAATCCGTGATCCACAATAGAAAAAGGAGAGAGTGTGGAATCCAATGAGCCAGCTTGTACCTAAGTTACGGTCAGAGCGAAAAAAGATATGTCTTGCACTGCATTCTAGTCCTTCACTCTAACGTTCCTCATCCACGAATCTTTCATCCTCGCTCAAATTAATGGGGTAATCGTCGCTTTCTCTGTCCGAATCTCTCTCGCTGCTTGTGTAAACAATAGGAAAATATGAGCAGTCCTTCCTCCGGTGTCGTCACGCTACTTCCGGTAGGGGCAAGGCTTTTTTTTATCAGACACCAAAAGTTGCGAACTTTATCGTCGTTGTTCTATACTAAATCCTTTCAGCAAAAATATGGCAATATCGCGAA
Organism: Entelurus aequoreus; assembly: GCF_033978785.1. NCBI lineage: Eukaryota > Metazoa > Chordata > Actinopteri > Syngnathiformes > Syngnathidae > Entelurus > Entelurus aequoreus. The sequence goes on along the minus strand of NC_084731.1, from coordinate 45,211,127 downwards.
ATGATCAAGTTTGACACATAAAATGGATCTGCTATCCCCGTTTAAATTTAAAAAAATCATTTCAGTAGGCCTTTAATCTCCATGTTTACTTCTGTTTTAGTGCTTGCTTGTTTTGCGTATCTATCTGCTAACTCATTGATTGATTGATTGTTTGACTGATTATTGATTGAAAGTTTTATTAGTATATTGCACAGTACAGTACATGTTCCGTACAATTGACCACTAAATAGTAACACCCGAATAAGTTTTTCAACTTGTTTAAGTCGGGGTCCACGTTAATCAATTCATTGCCCGCAATGAACTCAAACTCAAACTTGTTTAAGTCGGGGTCCACGTTAATCAATTCATTGCCCGCAACTCCTACATGAGCAGGCACCCAGAGAAATGTTACCACAGATCCCGCTTTATTTATTCTGCAGATTGCCTGAACAATTTCATAAACTAAATCTTGTCTTGTTTCTGACGCTATGGTTTTTATGCTCATTAATGCACTGCACACGACTGCTTTCTTTGCTTTATTTTCCTCTATCCAATTAACTGCCATACAAATTGCGACCAATTCCCCCGTAAAAACTGATACCTTATCACTTATTCTTTTATTTTTTAATACTATGTTTCCTCGTGGGATAACTGCTGCAGCTTCTACTTTATTATTTATAGTTTTTGATGCATCTTTATATATTATGATATTGTCTAAAAACGTTTCCTCAATCCATTGTTCTATCTGGTAACTATTTAAACTTCTATTCTTTAATAATTGCATATTTACATTTGGGTTATCGTACATCCACGGTGGTATTGCAGGGATTGGTACTGTAGGGCTAACTTTAATATTGTCAATTTGAGCTTTTTCACATATGTCTCCTATTATCCACCCAAAGCTATAAAAAAATGTCTTCTCTTTTTCTTGGCATTTTAGTAACACTTGGTGAGTTGGATGTCCTTGCTTGGACGACAATCCAAGGTGGAAAATGTCTTGTATTTCAATTGTTGGAATGTCGTCGATCACTTTGCTTATGTGTACTACCGCCATCTAGCGGATTGGAGTGGTACAGTATCGACTTTAAACGTTTCACTCTAGTCCGTTAAATTGTCAACCATAAAGAGTGGACAGTTGGAGATGTATAGTTGCTCACTTGAACTTTGTTACTCGAAAAAATCCTACCTATATAAATATAGGTACAAGCTTAGCCGACAAACTAAAACTCTCAAAACGTTCCCCCTGCAACATGTGTTGACACTAATGTTACAACTACTGTAAGTGTCAGAGGTGTAGTGTATTGAAAGTGTGTTGGCCTTGATGTTGGACAGTTTAAAGGTGTTTTTAATTGCTACTGGGAACTCTTTTGTGTGTATGTAGCTGTAATGCTAATGTGCTGTGTTTGTGTACAAGAAGCACATACGTGTACTTGATCCACTTTTGACATACACACTGTAACTTGTCCAACATAATAGATGTACCGTATTTTCCGCACTATAAGGCGCACCTAAAAACCTCCAATTTTGTCAAAAGCTGACAGTGCGCCCTATTATCCGGTGCGCCTTATATATGGACCAATATTGTGCCTCCAACAGCTAAAAGTTTCAATCAATCAATCAATCGCAACTACGGTAAGCAGGCGCCGACTTAATTTTCCCCCGTCTTCATTTTCCCCCGTAGAAGAAGAAGAAGCGCGCGGTGCATGCTGGGATATATGACTGCACGAGGCGTGCCGTTTCATTTCCATTTGTTTGTTTATGTAAAGACCCCAAAATGGCTCCTATTAAGAGACACACTTACGACGCAGAGTTTAAACTTAAGACGATCAGTCACGCAGTAGAACACGGGAATAGAGCAGCAGCGAGAGAATTTAACATTGTCACTGAACTGCTAGACAACAGCAGCGACACTCAGGGGCGCCGCTAGGGATTTTGGGCCCCATGAAAAGAATCTTTACAGGGCCCCCTGTATTATAATTTCATCATCATTAGGGGCCTCTCTGGGTCCCCCTCCATCATGGGCCCCTAGAATCCGTCTCCTTTACCCCCCCTTTTCGGCGCCCCTGGCGACACTGACTCGATTAATGACGACTTCGACGAGACAGAGCCGGGCATGTTGGATGCCGTATTCGCCCAACTGTTTAATTCGGACACTGAAGATGAAGAATTCGAGGGATTCGTTGATGAGGAATAACTTAATAAAGTGAGCTTTACATGTTTATTTTGTGTGTTGTGTTGTGTGACATTAACGTTTGAGCAACGTTGAGTTATTGATATTGTTATTGCTCTGCACTATTTCGAATGTTACTATATTGTGATTGCACTAACGTTTGATTTACCGTAAGAGTATCACTGTTTTTTACGTGTTTATTGAATCAGGGAAAAGTTCCCCTCCACTATGTGATATAAAAATGTTGCACTACATGTTGTACCTTGCTGTTGTTAAAAGATAAACAAAACACCACATCACTGACTTTACCTCGGGGAAAATAATAAAACAGCTGTTTATTCATTTTGGGAGTGAACAGAGTTGTCAGAACGCTGGTTTGTAATCTATTAATAAAGTTTGACTGATCTATCTGACTGTTTTGTTGACATTCCCTTTAGCGCAGCTCCATCTAATGGATGCACAACTTAACCCTAGCCTCTACTGTAGCGTCTATTCTATGTGCCTTATAATGCGGTGCGCCTTATTATGCGGTGCGCCTTATATATGAACAAAGTTTTAAAATATGCCATTCATTGAAGGCGCGCCTTATAATCCGGTGCGCCTTATAGTGCTGCCCTTTTCCACTGAGGTCCGCACACTGAAAAATGAAAGAATGCGGGGGCTTTTTTTATATATTTCATTTTTAAAACCACTACAATAAATATACTACAGTCAGTGGTGTTCCGCCAGGGCCAACAAGGCCTTCTCTGCTGGCCTAACATAACCAGAAATCATGATCATAATTAAAGACAAAATACATTTTTAATTTACTTTCCCTAAAAATCTAAAAGTATTCATATTCTCTTCATGTCATATTATGCTCCTTCCAGTGCTGTTGTTTGTTTTTCAGTGTTTTTAGGTTAGCGTTTTTATCCAATCAGAATTCAGATAGCTTATGTTGCCATGCTGTACGAAATCTGCTCGGAGCCTTCAGAATCAACAATGCGGGCGTCTGTGCACTGTAAGTGAACGGGCACATACAGTTGATAGATAATTGCAATAGCCAATCAGGTCACGAGTTGTTGTCAGTAAGGCCTTCTAGATGGCCTCACGTTGACGGGACGGCGTGGTGCAGTTGGGAGAGTGGCCGTGCCAGCAACCTGAGGGTTCCTGGTTCGATCCCCAGCTTCTACCAATCTAGTCACGTCCGTTGTGTCCTTGAGCAAGACACTTCCCCCTTGCTCCTGATGGGTCGTGGTTAGGGCCTTGCATGGCAGCTCCCGCCATCAGTGTGTGAATGTGTCTGTGAAAGTGTGTGTGAATGGGTGAATGTGGAAATAGTGTCAAAGCGCTTTGAGTACCTTGAAGGTGGAAAAGTGCTATACAAATAAAACCCATTTACCATTTGAACGACAATCAGTGATTGGATACTCACTGGTTTGAGCCGCGGTGGTGCTATGCAGATCAGCAGAGCCACATCCGGGACCGTTAGCGGATGAATTTAATGTAAACGAACAGAACACATACAGTTGATAGACAGTTGCAATAGCCAATCAGATCACAAGTTGTTTACAATAGCCTATCTAGGTAGCCTGACGTTAACGTGACTGTGATTAGAGAGTCCAAAGTGATCGAGTATCCAATCACAAGTTGCAATTTACTGAAGCAGGAAGTGTTGCACCGTAGCCATACCGGGCTAGCAGAGAAATCACCAATACTCACTTTTTTTAACCCACAAAGAAGAAGAACATAACGTTGATTAGGTGGAAGATATATTTTATAATATATATTTTCAAGATGGATATTTAAAGAGAAACTATATCTTGTGAGACGACGTCGGCTAGGTCAGCTGTCCAGGCGATGAAATGGGGAAATGGCCGCCACTTTCACTCGAATCAACCAACTACAAGCGGTACCACTGGCTTATACGGTGTTGAAGGGGTTCTACAAATAGTGAGTTTAAATATTTTATTTCTTTTAACGTTTAATGTTTTTTACAATTTTAATTTTGACAGTACCACATAAGATATCTTTTAATTTCTGATGCAGGTTTATTGATTTTTAAATGTGCCAGTAAATAGCCCATTTTGTACACTGTTGAGGTGATGCGATGTGTTTCTGTATAGTATTTCTCCAGCAATGGTCATGTGGTGACATCAATTATGGTATTTTGAGAGGTAATCATTGAAGTCGGACATCACTGAAGGCCTAAGTGGGAAACGCACGGCCCACCACTAAATACAATATATGTTGTAACCATTCACTCTGCTCAATTTTGGTGAATGTTAAAGGTACCGGGGACCCAAACAGGTCTCAGTCATTAAAGTGTTAAAAATAAGTCTAATATGTTTTTACTTTTTTTTTTTTTACTTTCAAGGCTTGAATATTTATAGATCAACTTCAGACCCATCAGTTGCCATGACGTTTTCGTTTGTTTATGTTTCATGCTAAACCACTAAATATGCAACATTTTCCCCAAAACATTTGTGAAAATAGAATATTTGATGTGAAGTAATTGGAGCCTGAAATAGGAAAATAATTAACATTGCTTTGACTCATTACTATTTTTGAACAAAGACACTTAAAGGCCTACTGAAACCCACTACTACCGACCACGCAGTCTGATAGTTTATATATCTGTTGAGTAAATGTGATCTCATTGTTATTAATGCTGTTTCTGTGTATCATGAGAAGAGAGGCTTGCTGTTGTTATGCGCCTCCAATAGGTTATATACGGTAGTGCCGGTTCATCCGCGCTATCGTCACGTGATCTCTTCCGGTTCACTGCGCGCCAGGAAATGACGTCACACACACAGAAAAGTTCGATGGAGTTGTGTTCTTATTCCCACAGTTACCGATGTTTTGTTTCCCGGTGCTGTGAGGCATTGTACTGAACCATTCTTAAAATAAACCATCATCTTTCATATATATACAACTGGAGTATTCATTGAAGATGAATGAAGAAGGAAGAAACCCAACAGGTTATGGGCCCAGACGTGCAACGGGAGGAAGATGGCAGCGCCTGATCTTCGATGGAGACGAGGACAACTACGAACTTTGGGAAGTAAAATTTCTTGGTCACATGAGACTTGAACGTTTAAAGGACACAATACTTTCCTCTGGTGAGGTGGACCCAGAGAAGAATGCAGAATGCTTTGCAGAGCTAATCTAATTCCTAGACGACAAAAGTCTGTCGTTGGTGATGAGAGACGCTGCTGATGATGGTCGCAAAGCACTACAAATTTTACGGCGCCATTATGCCAGTGATGGTAAGCCAAGAATTATTTCCCTGTACAACGAATTGTGTTCCCTGAAGAAAGACTCAGAAGAAACTATTACAGACTACATCATTAGAGCTCAAAAGATAGTGACTGCTTTAAGAAATACAAAGCAAGTAATATGCGATGAGTTGAGCATTGCTATGGTTCTGCGGGGCCTACCGGAACCATACAAACCATTCGTCATTCACATGACACAGAGCAACGATGAAGTGACTTTTGTGGAGTTCAAGAGCAAACTACGAAGCTACGAAGAGACAGAGAAATTTGAACACAAACCAAAATCAGACAATGTAATGAAAGTGGACATAGCATCAGCGGACAAAATGGACTGATGGTGGACTGTGGGGCGACGTCACACATAATCACTGAGAAGAGCAAATTCACACGATTTGATGAGACTTTTAACCCAAACAAACACTACATGGAGTTGGCCGATGGAACAAGGAAGAACAATGTGGCGCTGAAGAGAGGCGATGCAGTGGTTCTTCTACGCAACACAGAGGGGAGAAGCGTCCCCGTCACACTGAAGAACGCCTTGTTCATCCCAACCTACCCACAAGACTTAATGTCGGTGAAAGCAGCCACGACTAATGGAGCTCAAGTGATCTTCGGAGAAGGACAAAACCGGCTCATCACGAAAGAAGGAAACACCTTCAAGATAGAAGTACACGAGAGACTGTACTACCTCAAAACGGTAAACCATCAAAAACTGTATGAGGATTCTGTGCATGACATGATGTCAAAAGACAAAGTGAATCTATGTTGTGATGTGAAAACATGGCACGAGATCTTGGGGCACTGCAATGTGAATGATGTGTTGAAGCTTCAAAATGTTGTGACAGGCATGACAGTTACAGGAGATGCAAAAATAGAATGTGACATTTGTACACAAGGAAAATTCACTAACACTAGGAACAAATTACCTGATGTCAAAGCTAGTGCACCCCTAGAGCTGGTGCACACTGACCTGGCCGGTCCCATTGACCCCATTGGATTAGATGGCCATAAATATTCAGTCTCATTTACTGATGATTATTCAGGGGCAGTATTTGTTTACTTCTTGAAAAATAAGAGTGAAACTACCCTTGCGACAGAGAAGTTCATTGCAGACGTTTCCCCATATGGCAACGTAAAATGTATGCGCTCAGATAATGGAACTGAGTTCACTGGAAACGTTTTTCAAACACTTTTGAGAGAGAAAGGTATCAGACATGAAACCTCATCACCTTATTCTCCTCATCAAAACGATACAGCTGAAAGACAGTGGCGAACACTGTTTGAAATGGCAAGGTGTATGCTACTAGAAAAAGAGTTACCAAAAACATTATGGCCTTATGCTGTTCAAAGTGCCGCCCACATTCGGAACAGATGTTACAATGACAGAACAAAGAACACACCATATTAGAGACAACAATCTTAACGTCATTGGTCTTAGCGAAACCTGGCTCAAACCAGACACATTTTTTGCGCTCAATGAGGCATCTCCTCCTAACTATACGAATGCGCATGTTGCCCGTCCTCTTAAAAGGGGAGGGGGTGTCGCACTAATATACAATGAAAATTTCAACCTTACCCCTAACCTAAATAATAAATATAAATCGTTTGAGGTGCTTACTATGAGGTCTGTCACACCGCTACCTCTCGACCTGGCTGTTATCTACCGCCCCCCTGGGCCCTATTCGGACTTTATCAGTGAATTCTCAGAGTTCGTTGCTGATCTAGTGACGCACGCCGACAATATAATCATAATGGGGGACTTTAATATCCATATGAATACCCCATCGGACCCTCAGTGCGTGGCGCTCCAAACCATAATTGATAGCTGTGGTCTTACACAAATAATACATGAACCCACGCATTGCAACGGTAATACAATAGATCTAGTGCTTGTCAGGGGTGTCACCACCTCCAAAGTTATGATACTTCCATATACTAAAGTAATGTCCGATCATTACCTTATAAAATTTGGAGTTTTGACTCATTGTCAACAAGCTAATAATAATAATAACTGCTATAGCGGCCGCAACATTAATGCTGCCACAACGATGACTCTTGCTGACCTACTGCCTTCGGTAATGGCACCATTCCCAAATTATGTCGGCTCTATTGATAACCTCACTAACAACTTTGACGATGCCTTGCGCGAAATTATTGACAGTATAGCACCGCTAAAGCAAAAAAGGGCCCCTAAAAGGCGCACCCCATGGTTTACAGAAGAAATTAGAGCTCATAAATTATCATGTAGAAAACTGGAACGCAAATGGCGCGCGACTAAACTTGAGGTTTTCCATCAAGCATGGAGTGATAGTTTAATAACTTATAAACGCATGCTTACCTTAGCTAAAGCTAAATACTACTCAAATCTCATCCGCCTCAACAAAAACGATCCTAAATTTCTGTTTAGTACAGTAGCATCGCTAACCCAACAAGGGACTCCTCCCAGTAGCTCCACCCACTCGGCAGATGATTTTATGAATTTCTTTAATAAGAAAATTGAACTCATTAGAAAGGAGATTAAAGACAACGCATCCCAGCTACAACTGGGTTCTATTAACACAAATACGACTGTATATACGACGGACACTGCCCTCCAAAATAGTCTCTCTATTTTTGATGAAATAACATTAGAGCAGGGGTGTCAAAGTCAAATGGACGGAGGGCCAAATAAAAAATTTAGCTACAAGCCGAGGGCCGGACTGTTCGAATGTTCATTGAAAAATTTTTAAATGACGCATATAGTCTAGTGAACCTAATTGAACCTACTGAAAACCTAACAAATATATTCCAATATGATCAGATAAATAAAGCAATATTTTCTTATGGCTCTGTCAGTAATCTTTAATTTTCAACAGACACAAAAGACAAATTTCCTTTATATAAAAATCCCCATAACATGAACATTAAATGAAAGAAACCGGTATTCAAGGCACCATCAGTAGCCTATATTTTCTATTTTAGCAAAAGTGGGCTAAATTTACTTCAAAGAAAAAAACAATAATAGCAATTTTCTATCATCCACTCAACTGAAATATTTTTAAAATATAATTAAATTGAAATACAATAAAATAAAGTGCAAAAATCTATAAATCAAAAACAACACTTTGTTTAAGGAGAAGTAACATGCAGTGAAAACAAATATTAAACTTTAACTTTTAAACTTGAATTGAGTAAAAACTCTAAATATGTGATTGCACAGTAATGTTCACATTAAACCCCCCTCCTCCCTCCGTGGGAGGGAGGCGAGTTGGGTGCCCGAAACCCCCCGCTGGTTTCGGCCCGCCCCCTTGGCGCGCGTGGCACGGCGGGCTCCGCGACTGACGGCCGGGCTGCAGCCCTTCGGCCGGCAGGCGCGTCCCGGCGGGCCGCTCGCCCCCTTTCGGAACCTTGGACCGGCATCCGCTTGGTGCGTGTAAAAGATCTGCGGTCTAAAAAAAAAAAAAAAAAAAAAAAAAAAAAAAAAGATCTGCGGTCTGCGGGCCGGTTCTAATAATAAATCAAGATCATCCCAAGGGCCGTAAAAAACCTTCTCGCGGGCCGGATATGGCCCGCGGGCCTTGACTCTGACATATGTGCATTAGAGGAATTATTACAGCGTGTAAGTGGGATAAAACAAACAACATGTTTACTTGACCCACTTCCTGGGAAACTTATCAAGGAACTGTTTGTATTATTAGGTCCATCAGTGTTAAATATTATAAACGTATCACTTTCCTCCGGCACTGTTCCCCTAGCATTCAAAAAAGCGGTTATTCATCCTCTGCTCAAAAGACCTAACCTCGATCCTGACCTCATGGTAAACTACCGACCGGTCTCCCACCTTCCGTTTATTTCCAAAATTCTCGAAAAAATTGTTGCACAGCAGCTAAATGAACACTTAGTGACTAACAATCTCTGTGAACCTTTTCAATCCGGTTTCAGGGCAAATCACTCTACGGAGACAGCCCTCGCAAAAATGACTAATGATCTATTGCTAACGATGGATTCTGATGCGTCATCTATGTTGCTGCTTCTTGATCTTAGCGCCGCTTTCGATACCGTCGATAATAATATTTTATTAGAGCGTATCAAAACACGTATTGGTATGTCAGACTTAGCCTTGTCTTGGTTTAACTCTTATCTCACTGACAGGATGCAGTGCGTCTCTCATAACAATGTGACCTCGGACTATGTTAAGGTAACGTGCGGAGTTCCCCAGGGTTCGGTTCTTGGCCCTGCACTCTTTAGTATTTACATGCTGCCGCTGGGTGACATCATACGCAAGTACGGTGTTAGCTTTCACTGTTATGCTGATGACACTCAACTCTACATGCCCCTAAAGCTGACCAACACGCCGGATTGTAGTCAGCTGGAGGCGTGTCTTAATGAAATTAAACAATGGATGTCCGCTAACTTTTTGCAACTCAACGCTAAGAAAACGGAAATGCTGATTATCGGTCCTGCTAGACACCAACATCTATTTAATAATACCACCTTAACATTTGACAACCAAACAATTACACAAGGCAACTCGGTAAAGAATCTGGGTATTATCTTCGACCCAACTCTCTCGTTTGAGTCACACATTAAGAGTGTTACTAAAACGGCCTTCTTTCATCTCCGTAATATCGCTAAAATGCGTTCCATCTTGTCCACTAGCGACGCTGAGATCATTATTCATGCGTTCGTTACGTCTCGTCTCGATTACTGTAACGTATTATTTTCGGGTCTCCCTATGTCTAGCATTAAAAGATTACATTTGGTACAAAATGCGGCTGCAAGGTTTTTGACAAAAACAAGAACGTTTGATCATATTACGCCTATACTGGCTCACCTGCACTGGCTTCCTGTGCACTCAAGATGCGACTTTAAGGTTTTACTACTTACGTATAAAATACTACACGGTTTAGCTCCAGCCTATCTCGCCGATTGTATTGTACCATATGTCCCGACAAGAAATCTGCGTTCAAAGAACTCCGGCTTATTAGTGATTCCCAGAGCCAAAAAAAAGTCTGCGGGCTATAGAGCGTTTTCTATTCGGGCTCCAGTACTCTGGAATGCCCTCCCGGTAACAGTTAGAGATGCTACCTCAGTAGAAGCATTTAAGTCCAATCTTAAAACTCATTTGTATAATCTAGCCTTTAAATAGACCCCCCTTTTTTAGACCAGTTGATCTGCCGTTTCTTTTCTTCTCTCCTCTTCTCCCCTGTCCCTTGCGAGGGGGAGTTGCATAGGTCCGGTGGCCATGGATGAAGTGCTGGCTGTCCAGAGTCGGGACCCCGGGTGGACCACTAGCCTGTGCATCGGTTGGGGACATCTCTGCGCTGCTGACCCGTCTCCGCTCGGGAGGGTTTCCTGTTGGCCCCGCTGTGGACTGGACTCCCGCTGATGTGTTGGATCCACTGTGGACTGGACTTTCACAATGTTATGTCAGACCCACTCGACATCCATTGCTTTCGGTCTCCCCTAGAGGGGGGGGGGGGGGGGGTTACCCACATATGCGGTCCTCTCCAAGGTTTCTCATAGTCATTCACCGACGTCCCACTGGGGTGAGTTTTTCCTTGCCCGTATGTGGGCTCTGTACCGAGGATGTCGTTGTGGCTTGTACAGCCCTTTGAGACACTTGTGATTTAGGGCTATATAAATAAACATTGATTGATTGATTGATTGATATTTCATGCTAACTGGAAAGAAGCCCAACATTTCAAAAATGTGGGTGTTTGGTTCGGAGTGTTACGCATACACTCACAGTCACAAGAAACTTGAACCAAGGTGGGAGAAAGGAGTATTTGTGGGCTATAGTAAAAATAGTCCAGCATACTTGGTCTATGATCCACAGTCAAGAAAGGTGTCAAAACACAGACTGGTAAAATTCACCAAAAAGAACACTGCAGAAAAAGAGACACAAACAAATGCGTATGACTTGGAAATCCCAGATTGTGAAAGCAATGAAACCAAACTACCTGACACTGTGTCAGAAAAATCAGTGAGCATCAAAAATCAAACTGTAGCTCAAAATGATGTTGATAACCAAACACAAACTCTGGAAGTAGAGGAAGATGTGGTGTTACATGATGCCACAACTAACATAGAGACTAGAACAGAACAAAGAGGTCGTTACCCAAAGAGAGAGAGAATTGTTCCTCCAAAATACTTAGAGGAATATGTAACAAACATTGATGATATCAATGAAAGCCATGACGTTATTGATCACTGTTGCAGGGCAGTGTGTGGAGTCCCACAGACGTATAAAGACACCCTGATGTCATCAGAGGCAGCCAGCTGGGAAAAAGCCATGAAAGACGAGTTGGCATCTTTCAAAGAAAATGACACATTTGAACTGACAACATTACCAAAAGGGAAAAATACAGTAGGCGGAAAGTGGGTTTATGCTCTCAAAGAAAACACAGAGAAAGGACAGCTTTTCAAAGCTAGATATTTTGCCAAAGGATACAGTCAAACTGAAGGTATAGATTATCAAGAAACATTTGCACCAACCGCAGACATTACTTATGTGCGTGCATTGATGCAAATAGCTGTCCAAAATGACCTCACCATCCACCAGATGGATGTGAAAACGGCATATTTACATGCCCCCATTGATGAAGAGATATACCTAGAACAACCAGAAGGTTTTCAGAAAACATCGGACACAGGTGAAAATCTAGTATTTAGGTTGAAGAAATCAATCTATGGCCTAAAACAATCAGGAAGAAATTGGTACAAACTTCTAAATGACCATTTAGAGCAAAACAATTTCAAAAGAAACTTATCTGATCATTTTGTCTACCGAAAACAAACAGAAAATGAAACAGTCATTGTTATCATCTGGGTGGACGACCTGATCATTGCTGCAAGTAGCAAAGAAGCACTTGAGCAATTCTAAGACACAATGAAAGCCAAATTCAACATGAAAGACCTAGGTAAGATATCTTATTTCCTGGGTATTCATTTTGAACAGAAACAGAATGAAATCAAAATGGATCAAAAGATGTATATACAAAAGATGCTTGAAAGATTTGGCATGTCAGAATGCAAACCTAGAAGCACTCCTTCTGAACAGAAAGTAGAACTGAGCACTACAAATGAAAATGAGTGTGACACTACCGAAGTGGTAAACCCCAAAGAATACCGTGAAATCATTGGTAGTTTGATCTATGCCATGACCTGCACCAGACCAGATATCAGCTGGATTGTTGGTAGGTTATCACAAACATTGGCAAAGCCAACCGCACAGGATCTAGTTGCTGCCAAACGTGTGCTAAGGTATCTCAAGGGTACACAAGACTTTGAACTAAGTTTCAAGAAAAGTGAGGAAGGCCTCGACCTGATTGCATTTAGCGATTCAGACTGGGCATCATCGGTGGAAGACCGACGCAGCACTAGTGGATATTGTTTCGGTCTAACAAAACAAGGTCCAGCTATATCCTGGAAATCAAAGAAACAACCAACAGTTGCATTGTCAACTTGTGAAGCTGAATATATTGGCTTATCCACCACTACACGAGAAAGTATTTATATCACCCAACTGTTGAGTGGCATGGACAAATGTTTGTATGATTGTTCAACAATTCATGGAGACAATCAAGGGGCTCTTTTGTTGAGCAAAAATCCAGTTAATAGACAGAGGTCCAAACATATTGATGTTAAATATCATTTCATTCGTGAGGCACTCACTGAAGGGACAATTTCATTAGTCTACTGTCCTACAGAAGACATGGTTGCAGACATTTTAACAAAACCTACTACAAGAGCCAAGATTGACAAATTCAAATTATTCTTTTTTGGAAACTAATGTGTTTCACTGTTTCATGGTCATGAGATCAAGGGGGGGTGTTGAGTAAATGTGATCTCATTGTTATTAATGCTGTTTCTGTGTATCATGAGAAGAGAGGCTTGCTGTTGTTGTTATGCGCCTCCAATAGGTTATATACGGTAGTGCCGGTTCATCCGCGCTATCGTCAGGTGATCTCTTCCGGTTCACTGCGCGCCAGGAAATGACGTCACACACACAAAAAAGTTCGATGGAGTTGTGTTCTTTTTCCCACAGTTACCGATGTTTTGTTTCCCGGTGCTGTGAGGCATTGTACTGAACCATTCTTAAAATAAACCATCATCTTTCATATATATACAACTGGAGTATTCATTGAAGATGAATGAAGAAGGAAGAAACCCAACAATATCAATGATGAAATCTTAACATTGCAACACATGCCAATACGGCCGGGTTAACTTATAAAGTGAATTTTAAATTTCCCGCTAAACTTCCGGTTGAAAACGTCTATGTATGATGACGTATGCGCGTGACGTCAATCGTTGAACCAGAAGTATTGGTACACCATTGAATCCAATACATAAAGCTCTGTTTTCATCTCAAAATTCCACAGTATTCTGGACATCTGTGTTGGTGAATCTTTTGCAATTTGTTTAATGAACAATGAAGACTGCAAAGAAGAAAGTTGTAGGTGGGATTGGTGTATTAGCGGCGGACTACAGCAACACAACCAGGAGGACTTTGAGATGGATAGCAGACGCGCTAGCCGCCGACCTCACCTTGACTTCCTCCGTCTCCGGGCCGCCAACCGCATCTATGATCGTCGCTCCGTCGATCGCTGGAACGCAGGTGAGCACGGGTGTTGATGAGCAGATGAGGGCTGGCGTAGGTGGATGGCTAATGTTTTTAGCATAGCTCTGTGAGGTCCCGTTGCTAAGTTAGCTTCAATGGCGTTGTTAGCAACAGCATTGTTAAGCTTCGCCAGCCTGGAAAGCATTAACCGTGTATTTACATGTCCATGGTTTGATAGATGTAAGCACAAGTTAACACTTGCAGGGCATTACTGCCTGACGCACCTCCGACAGTGCCATGTGGTGCTGGCTGCAGGGTCGTCAGCCGGGAGCCACCCTTCACGGATGTTTCGCTCCTTTAATCCCGGAACATCTCTGGGTGGTGGAGCAGCGACAGGGACGTCTCCCTGCCACCCCCTGCAGCCAGCTGGAGGATCCATAATGTACCCACATTCTAACCCCGGTGTTATTGCTGTTATGTATATGGAATGAGTCCCAAGGGACTATGCATGGCAGGGACGTCCATCTCCCTGAGTCAAGCGTGGGCCTGACCGCATACCATAACATGGCAGCAGGGAAGCCTCCCTACTGCCCCTTGTCTACACGCCTTGCTTTCCCCACGCCTTGTCGTTTCTTCTGAGCCACAACCAGAAGCTCCCCTGTTCTGCCTCCTCTGCCAGGGCTTTGAGGGCCTTCTTTATATTGGAGCCTTTGATCCCGAGGGACTTTAGGAGTCGCTGGGTGGACGCTCCAGTGTAGCCTCGACAGCCAACTTCTACTGGATAGGTGAAGGGCCTCCATCCTGCTTGTGCACACTCACTTGCCAGCTCTGAGTACTTGTCCCTCTTTCTTTCAAAGGCAGCCTCCATTCCCTCTTCCCATGGTACCGTTAATTCTACCATGATGACAGTTTTAGTAGAGGTGGACCACAGGACAATGTCTGGGCGTAACGAGGTTGTTGTGATCTCTTGAGGGAACTTCAACTGACGATCTAGATCAGCCCTCATGTTCCATTCTCCGCCAGCTGACAGGAGAGACTGGATGCTCTTGCTGCTGCTGTGAAGCTGGCCACCTTGCTTGACAAACTTAATCAACCGCTGAGCTGTTCCCGGACTGGCCCCATTTGCTTCCACTCTGCGTGCCTCCAGGATTTCAGCTAGCCTTCGCAGGACGCGGTCGTGCCGCCATCCATACCGGCCCTGCGACAAAGCTACCTTGCAGCCAGAAAGAATGTGACGCAAGCTTGGGTTCTGGGAGTCACAGAGCTGGCAGGTCACCTCTGCCCCGTACCACACATGCAAGTTCCCGGGACTGGGGAGGGTATCGTACGTGGCCCTGATGAGGAAACTTAGCCTCGCCTGGGGCATCTTCCACATGTCTGCCCACGTAACAACTCTGTTGACAACAGCCTCCCAATTGGTCCATCTCCCTTGCTGCTGTTGGCCCACAGGCTTGATCATGTAGCTCTCCTCTTCCATCTTGACCACTTCTGAGATCACCAGATCTTTTCTTTCCTTCCTTGAGGCTTTGGACCACATCTTGGATGCTGCTCCCCATCCAAAGCCGGCTCTGCCAGACTGTATCTGTCCTACCATCTCCTGGTGTTTCAGTCGGACGATGGCCTGGTCTACTGTCTGCGTCGCATTCCACTTACGCCCTGTACAGACTTGGGTCTTGGTGTTACGGACAGACGGATCAGGTGAGTCTCTGAGCTCGAACACGAGCCTCACCTTCTCCTGTTTGTAGCCCAAGCTGATGGATTTCAGTGTTAGCTTCAGAATGGTTCTTCCAAACAGCGCCGTGTTGGAAAGACATCTGGGAAGGCCCAGCCACTTGCGAATGTAGTTGTTGGCTTTTGAGTCCATCTTGAGGACTGTTGTGGAGGTGATGTCGCACAACTTCAAGGGCCACATCAGGCGATGGTATATGGTGAACTGGTAACACCAGACCTTGAATTTCCCTGGAATATAGCTTTGGTCAATTGTGTTCAGGCCATCCTTCAGCTGAGAAGTGACAGAGGCAGCCATGTGCTTATCAGACATGTCAGCAGTGTAACGCCTTCCGAGGCTCCGCACAGGTTGGTCGACCACGCGTGGGATTAATTCACCATCCATTGATTTTCTGTCTATCCTTCCAGTCAGGGGTTTATTTATTTTGTTTCTATCTGCATTTAAGCCCGATGTGCTATCACGTTAGCTCCGTAGCTAAAGTGCTTCGCCGATGTATTGTCGTGGAGATAAAAGTCACTGTGATTGTCCATTTCGCGTTCTCGACTCTCATCTTCAAGAGGATATACAGTAGTATCCGAGGTGGTTTAAAATACAAATCCGTGATCCACAATAGAAAAAGGAGAAAGTGTGGAATCCAATGAACCCTTGTACCTAAGTTACGGTCAGAGCGAAAAAAGATACGTCCAGCACTACACTCTAGTCCTTCACTCTCACGTTCCTCATTCACAAATCTTTCATCCTCGCTCAAATTAATGGGGTAATGGTCGCTTTCTCGGTCCGAATCGCTCTCGCTGCGTTGTAAACAATGGGGAAATGTGAGGAGCCTTTCAACCTGTGACGTCACGCTACTTCCGGTACAGGCAAGGCTTTTTTTATCAGCGACCAAAAGTTGCGAACTTTATCGTCGATGTTCTCTACTAAATCCTTTCAGCAAAAATATGGCAATATCGTGAAATGATCAAGTATGACAAATAGAATGGATCTGCTATCCCCGTTTAAATTTAAAAAATTAATTTCAGTAAGGCCTACTGAAACCCACTACTACCGACCACGTAGTCTGATAGTTTATATATCAATGATGAAATCTTAACATTGCAACACATGCCAATACGGCCGGGTTAACTTATAAAGTGCAATTTTAAATTCCCCGGGGAACTTCCGGTTGAAAACGTCTATATATGATGACGTTTGCGCGTGACGTCAATGGTTGAAAACGGAAGTATTCGGACACATTGTATCCAATACAAAAAGCTCTGTTTTTATCTCAAAATTCCACAGTATTCTGGACATCTGTGTTGGTGAATCTTTTGCAATTTGTTTAATGAACAATGAAGACTGCAAAGAAGAAAGTTGTAGGTGGGATCGGTGTATTAGCGGCTGGCTGTAGCAACACAACCAGGAGGACTTACTTGGATAGCAGACGCGCTAGCCGACGCTAGCCGCCAACCGCACGGATGATCGGGTGAAGTCCTTCGTCCTTCCGTCGATCACTGGAACGCAGGTGAGCACGGGTGTTGATGAGCAGATGAGGGCTGGCGTAGGTGGAGCGCTAATGTTTTTATCATAGCTCTGTGAGGTCCCGTTGCCAAGTTAGCTTCAATGGCGTCGTTAGCAACAGCATTGTTAAGCTTTGCCAGGCTGGGAATTATTAACCGTGTAGTTGCATGTACATGGTTTAATAGTATTGTTGATCTTCTGTCTATCCTTCCAGTCAGGGATTTATTTATTTTGTTTCTATCTGCATTTGAGCCCGATGCTATCACGTTAGCTCAGTAGCTAAAGAGCTCCGCCGATGTATTGTCGTGGAGATAAAAGTCACTGTGAATGTCCATTTCGCGTTCTCGACTCTCATTTTCAAGAGGATATAGTATCCTAGGTGGTTTAAAATACAAATCCGTGATCCACAATAGAAAAAGGAGAAAATGTGGAATCCAATGAGCCAGCTTGTACTTAAGTTACGGTCAGAGCGAAAAAAGATACGTCCTGCACTGCCTCTCTAGTCCTTCACTCTCACTTTCCTCATCCACGAATCTTTCATCCTCGCTCAAATTAAAGGGGTAATCGTCGCTTTCTCTGTCCGAATCTCTCTCGCTGCATTGTAAACAATGGTAAAATGTGAGGAGTCCTTCCTCGTCGTCACGCTACTTCCTGTAGTGGATGTCCCTTATGGGCATCCGTAGTTGTGTATGTATGTTCAGGGCATGCGCAGTTGGTTCAGTAAAGTCTACAGCACTGAAGTGGACAGCCGTGTGTGTGTCACTGATTTCTACATGGTGTCAGAAGTGTCTAAACAACCGCGCCAAGTTATTAAATGTGTCAGAGAGGACACATAAAGACATATGCCGACGTCGAAAGGTAGTGTTTTTTGTTTTATTAGTACAAGTTAATTAGTTAGTTCCCAAGTTAGCTATCGCAATGAGTGAAGGCAATGCACCGGCGCTTCCCGCCCATGGAGACAACTGTCAAGTTAGCCCGCCAGAAAAGTTCGACTGCGGAGATGGGAAGAAATGGCCGAGATGGAGCAAAAGATTCGAGAGGTATCGAGTGACGTCAGGACTGGACAAGAAAGGGGACGCTTTCCAGGTCAACACGCTGATGTACTTCATGGGAGAGGATGCGGAGGACATTTTGGATGCTTCTCCATTGACATCGGATCAAAAACAGAACTATGCTGCGGTGATAAAAATTTTCAGTGATTATTTTGTTGGGAGACACAATGTCATATTCGAGCGCGCGCAGTTTAATGTACGGAAACAGGAGCCTGGTGAGTCGGCAGATAGCTTTATAAAAGCAATACATAAACTGGCTGAACACTGTAACTTTGGAGTGCTTCGGGAGGAGTTAATACGTGACCGCATAGTAGTAGGGATAAGGAATATCGCTCTGTCAGAAAAGTTACAAATTGATGCTGATTTAACTTTACAAAAAGCTATAAGCCAGGTTAAACAGTCAGAGGTGGTTAAACAGCAACAGGCTGTGATGCGGGGTGAGTCTCCACAGGCAGAGGAGAGAAGAGAGGTTGATGCTATCTCACGTCCATTGAGAAGACAGGAAATGCAGAGACACAAACAACACGGCCAGGCGAGATCAAGACAAACAGAGACTGTAAGTAGTTCAGAGAGATGTCAGAAATGTGGAAGGGGCCCCCATAACTGGAAGGAGTGCCCAGCTAACAATGCGGAATGCAGGAAGTGCCGCAAACGAGGACATTTTGCCGCTTTGTGTCGTTCCATGCAGCCTGTGCATGAAGTACAGGACGAACTACAACAGGATTCCCTCTTTATGGGTGAGTTAAGAGGGCAAAACTCAGGCTGGCACACATAAATTGGACTTAATGGAGAGGTAATCTCCTTAAAAATTGACACAGGTGCAGCGGTCACCGCGATCCCCACCAATCTGTATAAATACAGCAGAGATGGCCCCTTGATGCAAACAACCAAGAGACTATATGGCCCGAATAACATTGTACTACAAGTGGCGGGGCAGGTAAAATGTCAGCTTAAGAGTAAAAATGGAACAGTCACCCAGCCCGTGTTCGTTGTGGACTCATTGGTCAGACCCCTACTAGGCCTTCCAGCTGTAGAGGCCCTGCGGCTGGTGGAGCGAGTAGATGAAGTAGAGGATCCAGGGGAAACATTTAAAAACAGGTTTCCCACGGTGTTTGCTGGTCTAGGTAGGCTCGATGGGGACTACAGCATTCGATTGAAGGAGTATGCGAGGCCCTATGCACTCACGACACCACGCAGGGTGCCGATTCCTCTGACAGAGAAAGTAAAGGAGGCGTTAGAGAGGATGGAAAAGATGGGGGTCATTTCGAGGGTGGAAAGGCCAACAGCGTGGTGTGCAGGCATGGTGCCCGTAGTTAAACCTAATGGGAAAATCAGAATCTGCGTGGATCTGACCAGACTTAATGAGGCAGTATGTAGGGAGAGGCACATATTGCCATCAGTAGAGCAGTCACTGGCACAGTTAGACGGAGCAAAGGTATTCACCAAGCTGGATGCCCGGTCTGGTTTTTGGCAGATTCCCTTGGCAGAAGAAAGCAGAGAACTTACAACATTTGTAACCCCCAGTGGCCGCTTTTTTTTCAATGTCCTACCATTTGGAATTAGCTCAGGGCCAGAACACTTTCAACGCCGCATGTCGCAGCTCTTAGAAGGACTGACAGGGGTTGTTTGTCATGCTGACGACATATTGGTGTGTGGGGTGGACCGGGAACAGCATGATGAGAGGCTGACAGCGGTGCTCTCCAGACTTCAGGATGCTGGGATCACCCTAAATGAAAAATGTGCATTCGCACAGCCAGAGTTAGTGTTTGTGGGACACAAAATCAGTGGCGAGGGCATAGCACCGGACCCTGAAAAATTCAGAGCAATCACAGACATGTCTACTCCACAAAATGTAGCAGATATGAGAAGGTTTCTAGGCATGGCAACATACGTGGGTAAATTTTTGCCTTTTTTCACAGACATAACCAAACCGTTACGAGACTTGTTAGCAAAAGAGAGGGAGTGGGTATGGGGAGAAGTGCAACAGGCCGCATTTGAAAAAGTGAAAAGGGAGCTGGCATCAGACAGGGTGCTGGCACAGTACAGGCCAGGTGCCAAAACGAGAGTGTCTGCAGACGCTTCTTCTTTTGGGCTCGGGGCAGTTTTCACTCAGATGCAAGAGAACAAGGAGTGGCGACCAATAACATACATATCACGCAGTCTCTCTGATGCTGAAGAGAGATATGCACAGGTAGAGAAGGAGGTGCTTGCAGTTACATGGGCATGCGAAAGGCTCAGCTCATACCTAATAGGCCTGCAGTTCACCCTAGAAACAGACCACAAGCCACTGTTAGCTCTGTTAGGAACAAAGGCACTGGATGACCTACCCCCGAGAATCCAGCGCTTTCGCCTCAGGCTCCTCAGGTACTCATATCAAATAGTACATGTCCCAGGGAAAGCATTGATAATGGCAGATGCGTTATCACGCGCACCCATCGTGTGCACACTCACAGAAGATGAAAGGAGGCTAAACGGGGAGGTGAAGGTGTTTGTGGAATCAGTGCAACAGTGCCTACCTGCATCTAAGGCAAAACTACAACATATTAGAGATGCACAAGAGCAGGACTCCATATGCAGACGGCTTAGAGAGCTATGCAAAAGGGGGTGGCCCAGACAGGAAGAGCTGCCAGAGCAGCTAAAGCCCTACTGGACGTACCAGGGCGAACTATACTGTGCAGGAGGACTTTTAATGAAAGGTCAGAGGATTGTGATTCCTGAGACTATGCAGGCAGAAATGCTGGCCCGTCTGCATGAAAGTCATATGGGTATATAGGGACGGCGTGGCGAAGTTGGTAGAGTGGCTGTGCCAGCAATCGGAGTGTTGCAGGTTACTGGGGTTCAATTCCCACCTTCTACCTTCCTAGTCACGTCCGTTGTGTCCTTGGGCAAGACACTTCACCCTTTGCCTCTGATGGCTGCTGGTTAGCGCCTTGCATGGCAGCTCCCGCCATCAGTGTGTGAATGTGTGTGTGAATGGGTAAATGTGGAAATACTGTCAAAGCGCTTTGAGTACCTTGAAGGTAGAAAAGCGCTATACAAGTATAACCCATTTATCATTTATCATGTATATCTAAATGCAAAGCAAGAGCAGAGCAGTCAGTGTGGTGGGTGGGCATAACGAGTCAAATCACTAAAATGGTGGCACAGTGTGTAACATGTATTAAAAGCCAATCACAGCATCCTGAGCCCATGATCCCATCAGCACTACCCCAGCGCCCCTGACAAAAGGTGGGGGTGGATATGTTTTACCTGAAAGGCAGCTCCTACCTGTTAGCAGTGGACTATTATTCAAGATACATTGACATTGAGAAAACCCCAATTACCACATCTAAGGGGATTATCAATACACGTAAAGGCATGTTCTGCAGGCACGGAGTCCCAGAGGAGCTACGGAGTGACAATGGTCCACAGTTCTCATCAGCAGAGTTCACAGCCTTCGCCAGAGATTATGACTTTTCGCACGTGACTAGTAGACCTTACTTCAGCCAGAGTAACGGAGAGGTGGAGAGGGCTGTCAAGACGGTGAAATTGTTGTTACTTAAGAATGAGGAGGACCCATACAGGGCAATGTTAGCATATAGAGCAGACCTGGGCATTCTGCGGCCCGCGGGCCGCATCCGGCCCTTTGTACGTCCCTGTCCGGCCCGCGTGAGGCCAATCATAAATTACAAAATAAATTTTAAAAAGCATATATCTCGAGTGTGCAATACAACGGTGCTGCTTTTGTTTTGAAAAGCGTTATTTGTATGACTTCCGTGTGGACGTATGCTCGTGCGCGCAGCGGCAATCACAAATTACAAAATAAATTTTAAAAAACATTTATGTCGTGCGTGCAATACAACTGTGCTGCTTTTATTTTGAAAAGTGTCATTTATGGGCGTGTATGTCCTGTTAGTGAAGGCGCACAGCGACAAGTGATGCCCGGTTATCCCCAAGACGCTAAAAAAAGAACAGGTGATGACGAATGGCGTGTTTTCAACAAGACATGGACTGCCAAGTAAAGGTAAAGCCGTGTGCTTAATTTGTAGTACACATGTTGCTGTGTTTGAAGAATATAGTGTAACGACCTGCTGAAGTTGATGTTGTCTTGAGTTGCGTAAATGAGGAGTGAGGATATGTGCGTGTGGAAGGAACGAGATAAGTTGAGCTGTGTTAGTATAGCTTGCTCAATAAAAGTTTAAAAAGAGCGTCAGACTTGCTGTGCACTTCTTCTGGACGCTACAATTGGTGTACTGCGCTGCTTAATTGTGTGCGCAGCCTGCTACGTCATCGAGAGGTACGTGCCACGTGAGGAGCTCGCCGCAGAGAGAGAGAGACAGAGAGAGACAGAGAGAGACAGAGAGAGGGGCAGTGTCTACAAGTGCCATGGGGGAATTCCGCCCTCAATGAAGACTCCCAGGTTTGATGGCAAGGCGAACTGGGAGGCATTTCATCCCACTTCTGACATCAATTGTAGCGTCCAGAAGAAGTGCACACCAAGTCTGAAGCTCTTTTTAAACTTCTATTGAGCAACCTATACTAACACAGCTCAACTTATCTCGTTCTTTCCACACGCACAGCTATCCTCACTCCTCATTTCCGCAACAGCAACGCTTCCTCCTTCTTCGCCAATCACCTTGCAGGCGTGCTACGTTCACAACAAAGAGGATGCAGGATAAAGTGACAGAAATTTTAATTTTTGCATGGTATTACACATCAGGAAGTGTTGTGTAAGAAAGTGTTAAAAATAAAACCATCAAAAGCCATCTGCTTTTGAATAAAGATAAGTTAGGTTCAATGAAAATATTATTATTTTTTATCTTACGGAATATCAAAAATAATTTAAGCAAAATTTAATTGAAATATTGTCGGTGTGGCCCTCCAGCAGTGCTCGGGTTGCTCATGCGGCCCCCGGTAAAAATTAATTGCCCACCCCTGATATAGAGTCACACCATTGCACCATGGGCTGTCACCAAGCGAGCTCCTGGTGGGAAGGCGTCTCCGCTCGCCGCTGCCACAAGCACCATCCAACCTCAAACCACAGCGGCCTAGAACAAAGGCCTTCGAGAAAAAGGACTATCAGCTGAAATGCACACAGGCTCAGAACTTTGACAGCAGACACCGGGCCACACAAAAGCCCGAGCTGAGGCCTGGACAGTCAGTATGGATATCTCCCTCAAAACAAACAGCTACAGTGATCAGGAAGGCCGACACGCCACGCTCCTATGTGGTCGACACTGGAGCAGAGGAGGTGAGGAGAAACAGGGCTCACCTTCAGGCTCTCCCTGAGCCACAGCTCCAGCCACAGTCGGCCCCACAAGAGCCACCAACCTCACAAAAGGAACACAGAACAGAGAGGGAAGCAACACCAGGTACACCAATCAGAGAGCAGGTAACCCAGACACCGAAAGCAATAGATGCTCCAAGACGGCAGGTAAAGCCACCGGGGTGGCTTAAAGACTATGTCTCGTGAAAGGACCGGACATTACGAAACACATCTTGTGTAATGTTGAAAAAAAAAAAAGGCAATTACTGTTTGACTGTAAGTTGGCAACACTGTTGTTGTTTTGTGTTGTTTTTTTCTTTCTCAGGGAGAAAAGAGGATGGTAAGGAATTTGTTATGCAATTCTCATACATAGTGCCTTTATAGGGTGTTAGGTTGATTCATTATAAATGGTGATGCTTATTTATAAATACATTGCAATGATTGTTCATTCCTTGTTGTACATTGGAGAAGGGGAGATGTAGTGGTTGTCCCTTATGGGCATCCGTAGTTGTGTATTTATGTTCAGGGCATGCGCAGTTGGTTCAGTAAAGTCTACACCACTGAAGTGGACAGCCGTGTGTGTGTGACTGATTTCTACACTTCCGGTAGGGGCAAGGCTTTTTTTTATCAGCGACCAAAAGTTGCGACCTTTATCGTCGTTCTCTACTAAATCCTTTCATCAAAAATATGGCAATATCGCAAAATGATCAAGTATGACACATAGAATGGATCTGCTATCCCCGTTTAAATAAAAAAAATCATTTCAGTAGGCCTTTAAAAAAAATCAGACTGAAGGTCTTGGTGATCCAAAAGGCCACCACTCATAAAAGTGTAAAATAAGTCATACATCAATATACATTATTTTTTACTTTCAACGCTTACATCTCTTGATCACTAGTTCTCAAACTTTTTTCTACCAAGTACCACCTCAGAAAACAATTGGCTCTCCAAGTACCACCATAATGACCATCATTAAAATACAGTAGCATTGTATTCATTAAATACAAGGCAAAGGTTTTATTTAACAAGTTGTAACACACACTGTGTTGTGGGGTTTCTTGAGGACCGACAGATCACGGCCAAGCCCAGTTTCCAGGTTGCAAAATTAGTTTTAATTTCTTTTCAGTCTCTTTTTCTTTCTTCCAGCACGCCTGCTGCTTCTGCCTTTCGGCTCTCCCTTCTCTCCTCACGGTCACCAACGCTGCTTATAAAGAGACAGGTGATAAGATAACTCGTTCCAGCTGAGGTATCCACTCACCTGGCATCTGCTTCACAGTCGGCTCCTGCACATGCCCTGCCCGCAGGAGACGCGTGGACCACGCCCCCTCCACATGCCTCCACCGCCAGTCTCAGGCCGGGCAGCCGTCCGGCCGTGTCAACTCTCCCCACCCCCCTCCCCCGTAGAGGGCCGCGAGAGGAAGTCGCCTACGGCCATCTGCACCCCCAGTCTGTGGGCCACCCAGAAGTTGTAGGGTTGCAACGCGAGGTACCACCGGGTGATCCGCACGTTGGCATCCTTCATGCGGTGGAGCCACTGGAGCGGTTTGTGGTCCGAGCAGAGACTGAAGGCGCGTCCCAACAGGTTGTACCGGAGGGCCCCGACCGCCCACTGGATGGCGAGGCACTCCCTCTCCACGTGCTGTACCTCGCCTTCCGGTCCGACAGTTTCCGGCTGATGTACAGGACGGGGCCGTCGACGTCCTCCACCAGCTGGGACAGCACCGCCCCTAGCCCCCTGCCCGACTCGTCCGCCTGCAGACAGAAGGGGATGGCAAAGTTAGGCATGCGCAGTACCGGCTCCTCGCAGAGTGCTGTCTTTACCTTCTCAAACACCCGCTGGCACTGCTCCGTCCACTGGACCAGATCTGGAGCAACCTTTCGGGTGAGGTCAGTTTGTGGGCTGGACAGGTCTGCAAACCGGGGAATGAACCGGCGGTAGTAGCCTGCCAGGCCCAAAAACTGCCTCACCTCCTTTTTTGTCTTGGGGGGTGGACAGGCTGCGATCGCCGCTGTCTTGTCTACCTGCGGCCACACCTGCCCCCCTCCCAAGTGGTACACCAAATACTGTACTTCCCTCCGGCCAACTGCGCACTTTGCCGGGTTGGCGGTGAGCCCCGCCCGCCTCAGGGACTCGAGCACTGCTCCCACCCGCCGCATGTGCTCTTCCCAGCTGCTACTCTGGATGATGACGTCATCCAGGTAGGTCACCGCGTATGCAGCGTGAGGGCGCAGTACTCGGTCCATGAGGCGCTGGAACGTGGCGGGCGCACCGAACAAACCAAACGGAAGCGTCACGAATTGTTATAAACCTTCCGGAGTGGAAAAGGCCGTTTTTTCCCGGGACTCTGGTGACAAGGGAATCTGCCAGTAGCCCTTGGTTAAATCCAGTGTCCTGAAAAAACGAGCAGTACTCAGCCGATCCAGGAGCTCGTCGACCCGAGGCATCGGGTACGCGCCGAAACGTGATATTTCATTCACCTTGCAGTTTCCACACAGAACCGCACAGACCTATCCTTCTTCCCTACCAGAACAATGGAGCTGCACCACGCGCTGTGGGATTCTTTTATTACCCCCAACTCAAGCATGTTTTTCAATTCTTCCCGAACTACTTTGCCTTTGTGTTCGGGGAGCCTGTAGGGCCGAGACCGCACCGTAACACCCGGGCTGGTCTCAAAATGATGCTGAATGAGGTTTGTGCGGCCGGGCCGAGAGGAGAACACATCAGAAAAGCGCCGCTGCAGCTTGGCAACGTCCGCTCTCTGCGCTAACGTGAGCTGGTTGTCACAGGGGAGGGGAGAAGGGAGGGGAGAAGGCGGGGCAGAGCGCTGGATCTCTGGCCCCAACTCCTCCTCCTCCCTCACTACCGTTACCATGGAAACAGGCTCCGCCTCCTTCCATGCTTTCAGTACGTTCAGATGGTAGATTTGAGCGTCAAACCTCGTAATCCACATCGCCCACTTGCCGCGTGACCTCAAAGGGTCCTTGCCACCTCGCAAGTAATTTCGAGCTGGAGGTTGGGAGTAATACAAGCACTTTTTCTCCCGGTGAGAATTTTCTTAGCTGGGTCCCCTTGTTATACGCGCGTTGCTGCCGTTCCTGGGCGCGGAGCAAATTCTCGCGTGACATAAAGGACGTGCCCTGGTCAGTCAGAATCTCTTTCGGGATTCCAACTCGGGAGATGACCTGAAACAGAGCTTGCGCGACACTCTTTGCAGAGATGGAGCGCAGTGGCACTGCTTCAGGATAGCGCGTTGCGTAATCCACCAGGACTAACACAAAGCAATATCCCCGTGTGCTCGGGTGGAATGGTCCGATGAGGTCCATCCCAATTCTCTCGAATGGGACCTCCATGAGCGGCAATGGGCGCAAGGGCGCCTTCGGAGTCGCCGCCGGATTCGCCAGCTGGCAGTCCGGGCAGGCAGCGCACCAGCGGCGCACGTCTGCCCGGATGCCCGGCCAATAGAATCGGACCATGACCTGATTGAGTGTCTTATCGTACCCCATGTGGCCAGACATGGGATTAAAATGTTTTGGCACCAACAATTGGGTGGATTCCTCTCCGGTTTGAGTGTCACGGCTCACTCGGTATAACCTGTCCCTAATAATTGAAAAGTGGGGGAACACCCGCGCTTTCCTTGGGCGCACAAGCTGACCGTCGATGTAATCCACCTGGTCCCAGGCCGCACGCAAAGTTTCATCACGGGACTGCTCGAGGGGAAAATCCTCCGTAGGGTGCCAATGGGGGCTTCCCGCGAAGCCCCCGCCGGTTCCCGCTCGGCAGTGTCGGATGAACCCCCGTCGCCACTGAGAACTGCGCGGATACTCCCCTTTCCTACGGTCCGTCAACGCACCCCCACACATTGTGTCACTAGATGGTTAAACCCTGGCCAATTTGTCCCTAAAATTACGGGGTGCGTAAGGTGCGCACTTACGGCAGCCTTGACACTATGCTTTTTCCCCTTATACCAAATTTCCACTGGCACAATAGGATACGCGTGCACATCCCCATGAATACACTTAATTCACCCCCATGTCGCCTGCCTCAACGCCCTGGGTCGAACCAGGTTTTGGTGGATCATGGACTGTTTTCAGCCTGAATCCACCATTGCCCGGTATGTACTCCCTTGCACCCGCAATACGTCTCTCCTGGATCAGGGGCGGGCGCTGGGGTGCCGACAACCCGCATCACCTGTCCCACCTCCATCAGGGAGCATTCCCGCCTCACAAGACAAGGTTGTCCGCACCCCCAGCACACCGGCCCTGGTGTTCGAGGTGCCGTCTGCGGGGGAAGCCCCCTCTCAGCAGCGCCGGAACCCTGGACAGAAGGAGGAACACAGGAGACATTACAACCCCCCCCCCCTTGATGTTGCTGGTGGCTGGTTAAATGGGTGTGGTGTGGTGTGGTGTGGTGCGGTGTGGCCATGTCCGGGGCGGGAACCTGCTCCTGGGTCGAGGTCGCCTCTGCCGGGCGGGGTCTTGGCTCCAGAGGTGCCTCCTCCGGTTGCACGAGCCGTCTTTGCGGTGTTGGGGTGGGCCTTTCGGCCGCTCTTGGTGCTGGGGTGGGCCTTTCGGCTGGTCTTGGGGTCGCCTCCCGGTGGACCGCCAGATGGTCCTCGGCCAGGGTCACTGCGGCAATCAGGTCCCGCGGATGGTGGTAGCGGACCCACGCGGCGGTTCTGGTCGGGATGGAGTCCACAAATTGCTTGAGGAGGATGATCTCAAACATTCTGCTGTCGGACTCCTGTGGTGGGAGCCACCGGGTTGCCACGTCTCGAAGCTGCTGCGCTAGCGCAAACGGGCGGTCTTCGGGACTGTGACAGTTTGACCCCACACTGTCACTTTTTGACCTTTGGACTTCCTCACAGACCGTGCACATTTGTCGGGAAGCTCAACATGGACAAACTACAAACATTCAATCTTGTTAGCTAGTGAAAAGCATGTGCTCAACAAACAAATTGTTACCTGTCACTCACCATGGCTCTGAACAGTTGACTAAAAGAGTCAGGGTGGGGTTGAGGGCTTATATAGGTGAACACACCTGTATTCACTAATTAGGCCAAATTTGGGTCGAACCATGATTCTTAAAAGCTGGGTGTTACAGAAGGACACTGGACATTTAAAAGTGTTGTTACCTAAGCCTGAATATACTGTGTACAAAAATGACTGCTCTAAACATGCAAAAGTACTATGTGAATACTTTTTAGACATGTGATGGTTATTTACGGTGTAATTTACAAAATAACTGTTTTCTTAATTCCCCCTGTCAAATTGGTCCCAGCTAGTGGGCGGGGCTATGGGCTATTAAGTTGGAAAATGCCGTTTTTCTGAAAGTCTGCTGTCGGTCACTGCCAGAGGAGGTTCTCTGTCCTGAGCAGGAGTTTCGGTCTCCATGCATCATCTACTGAGATTGTAGGTGCTTTGTTTTCCTGTCATTGTTCACCTTTTGACACTTTTTGGGATTTCAATAAATGTTTGTAAACTGTTACCAACTGCGTGCCTTGCCATCCTTGATTTGAAAGTCCGGTTTGCAAAGGTTACATTACCTTCACCTGAGGCGGGGTGTGACAGGGACCCAGCCGCATGGCGCGGAATCGGCGTCGGTGGTCCTCAGGGTGGCTGCCAACCCGGTCCAATATTGCGCGGCGGAGGCTGGGGAAGTACACCCGGGTGGGCGCCGGGAGACTAAGCGCCGCCCGCTGCGCCTCCCCCGCCAGGAGCGGCAGTAGCTTCACTCCCCACTCTTCGTCTGGCCAGTCACACGCTGCTGCCGTGGCCTCGAAAATGTCTAAAAAGGCTTGAGGGTCTTCAGCCTCCGCCATGCGCTGCATGGAGGTGGTTGTCCCCACTTTCGCAGACCCTCCCGTCCTGCTCACCAGCGCTTGAAGAATTTGGGTCTGCTGGCGGCCCGTCTCCATCTGCTGCTGGGTCGCCGCTGACCAGAGGTGGGTAGTAACGCGCTACATTTACTCCGTTACATCTACTTGAGTAACTTTTGGGATAAATTGTACTTCTAAGAGTAGTTTTAATGCAACATACTTTTACTTGAGTATATTTATAGAGAAGGAACGCTACTTTTACTCTGCTCCATTTATCTACATTCAGCTCGCTAGCCGCTACTAATTTTGATCAATCTGTTAATGCACGCTTTGTTTTTTTTGGTTTGTCAGACAGAACTTCAAAGTAGGATCTAGCGCATGCCTGCGTTTCATCCAATCAAATGCAGTCACTGGTGACGTTGGACTCCGTTTCACCAATCACATGCAGCACTGGTGACGTTTGACTCTGTTTCACCAATCAAACAGAGCCAGGCGGTCACATGACAGTCACACGTGGACCCCGACTTAAACAAGTTGAAAAACTTATCCGAGTGTTACCATTTAGTGGTCAATTGTACGGAATCTGTACTGTACTGTGCAATCTACTAATAGAAGTTTCAATCAATAAATCAAAAGTGTGAAGGAAAAAAAGACACTTTTTTATTTCAACCATACCTCCCCAAAAGCCTAAAGACTGACCGCACAGTTCCTGTCTTCACAATAAAAGTATGGCGTCACATTAGTACCAAAAATCCAAGCGCGTAAAAACTGTTATCGCGCGCTGATTCTCCACTTCGTGCGCGCGCGCGACACCCTTTTGCGTGCGCGCGGCGCCTTCTTGCGTGCGCGCGGCGCCTTCTTGCGTGCGCGCGCGCTGTGCCTTTCTGCGCGCGCGCTGTGCCTTTCTGCGCGCGCGCTGTCTCGGTCTGTGCGCTGTCATGTTTCATTTTGGTACTTTGGGGGCGGGCATGCTTAGACCGCCCCTTCTTTCTGATTGGCTTTGAAAAAAAAAAAAGAAAAAAAAAAAAAGAAAAATACAACTTCAAGTAGGTTGTAAAAAAAGGCAGATGAAGTGAAACTATAGCAATGCTTTTCTTTACACTCTCTCATGCACATAGATACTCATGTTATGAGAAGTATATTGTTTCAAAAACAT